>NW_026843671.1:300000-457961 GCF_030254825.1 Meriones unguiculatus
TGTAATATTTCAATTAAGTTTATTTGAGTATCAATGAACTCAGTGGGGAATGTCTGTGGTAAGCAAAACTGGCAACATGACTTTGAACATATAACAATGACTAAAATAAACCCCACAAAGCTGTCACCAATTCTTCATACATTTGTCATGGCCTAAGAACCCATAGTCAGATTACACATACACACACAACATGCTGTTTTGAAATAAATATCATTGCTGTTACATTATTCAGCACCTCTAGATAATTCTCTCAGAAGGCAGTACTTCAACATTATGTGTCATGTAGTAACTAATGGGAACATAAGAAGAATGGAACTTCAAATAACATACATATGTGTGTATATATATATTCATATATATTTATGCATATATACATACATACATATACACTATTAAGCATTTTAACATTAATGTTGGTAAAAATAGAACACATTGGGGGAACATCTTCCACCCTTGGACGTGTACTCAGAAAGCTGACATGAGAATCAAGACTTCAAATGCAGCTTTGCCTAATTACTGACATCCAAATCAGGCTTGAAAACAAACATCTTAAAGGAATTTGTGAAAATGAAAAACAAAAGCACCATGCTTTCTCAGAGGCCCTTCATTGAAAAGCATGATCACATACCACATGGTATAAATAAGCAATGGATCACATAGATGATGGGAATCCCATTCTATACTTTTCAGCAGAAAAATACCTATCAGCAAGTGGAAATGCATTAGATCAACAGCAGCCACAGAAAGAATAACAGATTTACCTAATAAACTTCTGTGATTGGATTTGATACACATACATCAAACTTCAATACCTACTCCAATGTTTCAAAATATAGAACACAACCACAATTGGTGACTTCCTCCTTTACGTTATAAGTGAACATGGTAAATAATTTACTTCCTCCAAGGCTATGATGAAAAACAGATTAAAAAAATTTTTTTAGTAGATTCTTAGGGAGTACAGATTTTAGTATGTTTATCCTGTATTATATGTCTAATACCCACTTATGAGTGAGTAAATACCCTGTGTGTCTTTCTGCTTTTGGGATACCTCACTCAGGATGATCTTTTCTAGATCCCACCATTTGCCTGCCAGTTTCATGATTTCCTTATTTTTAAATGCTTAGTAGTATTCCCATGTGTAAAAGTACCACAATTCCTATATCCATTCCTCAATGGAGTGGGACCTGGGTTGTTTCCAGCTTCTGGCTATTACAAATAAAGCAGCTACAAACATGGTCCAGCAAATGTCCTTGTTGTACACTTGATCAAATTTTGCATATATACCTAGGAGTGGTATAGCTGGATCTGGAGGTAGCACTATTCCTAATTTTCTGAGAAATTACCACATTGATTTCCAAAGTGGTTGTACAAGTTTACATCACGACCAGACATGGAGGAGTGTTCCCCTTTTCACACATCCTCTCCAGCATGTGTTGTCACTTGAGTTTTTTATCTTTTCTGTTCGGATAGGTGTAATGTGATATCCTGGGTTCATTTTGATTTGTATTTCCCTGATGACTAAGGAAGACTTTTGAGGGGGCAGGAGTTCCACAAGGAGAGCATTGGGACTGATACTCCAACCAAAGACCATGCATGGAGATAACCTTGAACCTCTTCAACTCCTGCCCAGATATATTCCATGGCAGCTCAGTCTCCAAGTGAGTTTCCTAGTAATGGGAACAGGAACTGTCTTTGATATGAACTCAGTGTCTGGCTCTTTGGTCACCTCCCCTTGATGGGGGAGCAGGCCACAGTAGAGGACAATGCAGCCAGTTTTGATGAGATCTCATAGGCTAGGGTCAGATGAAAGTGGAGGAGGACCTCCCATATCAGTGGACTTTAGGACAGAAATAGGAGGAAGTTAGGAGGTTGAATAAAGGAGGGGATGAAGGATGGAGCCACAGCATGGATACAATGTGAATAAACTGTAATTTACAAAAACATAAATTTTTTAAAAGTTAAAAAAAAGAAACAACCTTCAGATACTAGAAGGTTTTTTTGTTTACATCCCAGGATATTGTTTTTTGAGAAAGAGATTTTCTGTATACCCTTGACTGACCTGTCATACTTTCTAGACCAGGCAGGCCTTAAACTAACACAGATCCATTTCCTTCTGCCAGTCATAGTGCTAGTATTAGAGGCATTTGCCAACAATCCAGGCTTTGATTTTTTTAATTTAATTTAATGTTTTATTTTTGCGACATGGTATCTCAGTGCATCATTGCCAATCCAGGACTCTCTTTGTAAACCAGGCTGACCTTGAACTCACAGAGACCTACCTTCATCTGCCTCTCAAGTGCTGGGACTATGGATGTGTGTCACCATGCCTCGTAAGACTTTCTTATAGCCTTGTCACACTATGTGATTTCAGATATATCTAGCCACACATCTAGCCTGTTTTTTTAGACAATGTTTCTCTCTAGCCATGCATGTCCTGGACTTGCTTTGTAGACCAGGGTGACACTGAACTTACACAGCAGCATGCTTGTGTCTCCTAGAGAGACAGGATTAGAGATATGTGCCACAAAGCCTGGCTCAGATTTTTTATTTCAATAATATATCTATATGATTAAAACATAAATTGAAACATATACATATGATTAAAACAAAATGTATATATTAATATATAACATATTTATTAAATATATTGGTTTATATTACTATATTTAGTGAGAATATATTAATTATACATATGAATATTTTGGTATTTTGAGAGAGGGTTTCTCCTTTTAGCCTTGGCTATCTTGGACTAGATCTGTAGACCAGCCTGACCTTGAACTCACAGAGACTGGCCTGCTTCTGCCTGGCAGAGTACTGGGATTAAAGGCCTATGCCAACTCTTAGTATTTAGGCACCTGTTTCTGGCTTTCCTAGCAACCTGTGATGTCATTACGTTTTGACTGCCAGGGAGGGCAGGTGTGGTTACTTTGCTCCTTAAAAGGATCTGCCTGCCCACTTTGTCTCTCTCTTGGCCTCTCGCCCTCTTGCTATTGCCTTCTTGCGCTCTCCCCCTTCTCTGTTGGGGTGCCCCCTTCTCCCTCTTCCGCTATCATGTCCTGCTGTCTCCTTCTCTCTCTCTCTATCTCCATCTGAGAGACCACCTGAGAATGCAAACAACTGTAAAATAAAAAACAGCTGTGACTATTCCCATCTTTGAATTAAAGCCAGAGCCACGTAGCTCTCAAAAGGCAGGATGAACTGCTCTGAGATAGGTTTTAAAAAATAACGGCAGGGTGAATTGTTTTGAGAAAACTCACAAATGGCCAAAAACTGCAAACAACTAGCTGTAAACTATCTTCATGCTATTCTTGCTGACCAATCAATGTATAGAGCAAAAGTGGCCAGATTTTTAAGTATAAAAATCCTGTGCTTTGCATGCTTGGGGTCGTCTCCTGTCTTTGGAGGGGTGACCGTATCACGATTGGAAAAACAAAAAACAAACAAACAAACAAACAAAAAACTCTTGCTTTTGCATGGAGTCGTGGTCTGTGGGGATTTCTGGGAAGGGCGCAATCTTGAACTCCTGAGCTGTGAGACCCCAGGCCTTACATTTTTGGTGCGTTTGACCAGGAAAGGGCGTGCCCCTTCCCCAACCCTCATCAGACTGAGTTCGGAGGTTGAGCTCAAAACAGGTTAGTCTAATTTCTGTTTTGCTTTGCTTGTTTCTGTCTTACCAATCTGTTTCTGTTTAGGCGCCTATCTAGACCTTTTTTTAGTCATCTGATCATTCATTGTGATAGACAGACGTATCAGACTATCACTTGACTGGGAACTGGAGGACGCTCCGATTTGGGAGGCTAGGATTGGGACGCTCCTCCTCCCATCTATTTCCTGTTAGAGATGGCTGCCGCCAGGCAGCCTTTCAATCAGAGTTCTGTGGTACCAACCTCAAGGGCGTCCTTGTCTAATTGTCTGTCTCGTTCTCTTTGTCTCTATCTGTGTTTCCTCTTTGACTTTCTTGACAGACGACTTTATTATGGGACAAACTGTGACTACACCCTTATCCCTCACCCTTGATCATTTCTCAGAGGTGAGATATAGGACACATAACATTTCAGTTGAAGTTAAAAAGGGAAAATGGCAAACTTTCTGTTCCTCAGAGTGGCCTACTTTTCAGGTTGAATGGCCACACGAGGGCACCCTTCACCTTGACAAAATCCTTGCTGTCAAGATTAAGACCCTCCAGACTCCAGGAGGCCCTCTGTCTAAGGATCAGTGTGCATATTGCAAGGAGAAAGGACATTGGATCAAGGATTGTCCTAAAAGGACGAAAAAGCCAGAAAAACCGAATGCCCAAGCCCTGGAGACCCAGGTCCTAACCCTGGATGATGACAGTGATTAGGGGGGTAAAGAGTTTGACCCCTTACCCAGAGCCCAGGGTAACCCTTAAGATGGACGGGAAGCCAGTCGACTTCTTGGTGGACACTGGCTTCCAGCATTCTGTTCTGTTACAAGATTTTGAAACTAAAAAAGAAGAAATCATCGGTCCAAGGAGCCACTGGATGTAAACAATACTCATGGACTACCCGAAGAATGGTGGACGTTGGAGTGGACCGGGTATACCACTCATTCTTAGTTCTCCCTGAATGCCCATACCCGCTGTTAGGGCGAGATATTCTAACTAAGATAGGAGCCCATATCCATTTTAGACCAGATGGCCCACATTTGACAGACAATAAAGGAGATCCTATTCATGTACTGACAATTCAACTGGAAGATGAATGCCGCCTTTCTGAAAAGGTGGTAAGTCCAGAAAAAGACATTGACTGGTGGCTACAGAGATTCCCCAGGCATGGGCTGAAACAGATGGCCTAGGAAAAGCAGAGAAACAGCTCCAGTTCTGATAGAGCTGAAGCCTCAGGCTACCCCAATCACGGTATAACAATATCCAATGTCTAAGATAACCCGTGAGGATCCACCCTCACAAACAGAGGTTCCTTGATCTAGGGGTTCTCAGAAGGGGCTATTCTGCCTGGAATACTCTATTGCTGCCAATTCAGAAGCCTGGATGCAATGACTATTGACCCCTACAGGACTTGAGGGAAGTTAACAAACAGGTCATGGACTTACACCCTACCGCACCCAACACATATAACCTGTTGAGTTCCCCTCCCCCTGACAGGGTTTGGTATATGGTCCTGGACCTTAAGGACACATTTTATTTTTTTTTGTCTCCAACTCAGCCCTACCAGGCAAGACATTTTTGCTTTTGAATGGAAAGACCCAGACTCAGGGGACTCAGGTGAGCTTACATGGACTCAACTTCCTCAAGGTTTAAAAATTCTTCTACTATATTTGATGAAGCCCTACACTTGGACCTGGCACACTTCCGGGCCACCAATCCCCAGGTAACTTTTCCCCAATATGTGGATGACATTCTATTAGCTGCAAATTGTAAAGAAACCTGCCTTAAAGCCACCAACTAGCTGTTACAAGAGCTGGGTGACCTTGGATATAGAGCATCAGCAATAAAGGCCCAGCTCTGCAGGAAACAGGTCAGTTATCAGGGATATATATTAAGAGAGGAAAAGAAATGGCTATCAGAGGCTAGAAAAGAGACTGTATTTCATATTCCCCCTCCACGGACTACTAAACAACTGAGGGAAATTTTAGGTACAGCAGGGTTTTGCCAGCTGTGGATTGCAGGATTTGCCAAGATGGCAGCCCATCTGTATGCCCTTACAAAGGGCAAAGACTTTCATCTGGGGAAAGGATGAACAAGCCACATTCGATAATATCAAACAAGCCTTAATGTCGGCCCTAGCATTGGGACTCCCTGATGTAACCAAACCTTTCCATCTTTATGTGGCTGAGAAACAGGGAATGGCCAAGGAGTTGCTAACACAGATAATTGGACCCTGGAAGAGACCAGTAGCCTATCTATCCAAAACGCTTGATTCAGTAGTGGCAAGATGGCCAACCTGCCTTCGAATAATAGCAGTAGTAGTGGCACTAGTAAAAGATGCAGACAAACTGACTCTATGACAGGACCTCACCATCTATGCTCCTCATGCCCCTGAGAGTGTCATAAGGCAGCCACCTGATTGCTGGCTCACGAACACTTGCATGACACCTTACCAGGCTTTGCACTTGAATAATGATAGAGTCACTTTTGAACTGGCTATGGAGCTAAACCCTGCCACCTTATTTACGGATCTAGAAATCCAGCCCCTGGAGCATGATTGTTTGCACGTTCTAGCAAAGGAACAGGGATGGTGCAAGGACTTGAAAGATCACCCTCTTCATAAAGCTGAGGTGACATACTATATGGATAGGAGCAGTTTTTTTTGAGAATGGAAGAGAAAGGCAGAGGCAGTGGTGGTAGATGGACATAAGGTAATATGGGCCCAGGCATTGCCAGAGGGCACTTCTGTTCAGCAGGCTGAATTGATTGCTTTAACCCAGGATTTAACTCTGGAAAAGGGTAAAAAGATAAACATCTACACTGATAGTCAGTACGCCTCATAAACAGCCCATGTGCACGGGGCCATCTATCATCAGAGAGGCCTGCAAACATCAGCTGGTAAAGAGATAAAAAATAAAAAGAGATAAAAAATAAAAACAAGATTCTGACTTTGCTCAATGCACTGTTGCTGCCCAACAAGGTAAGCATTATTCAATTCCTAGGACAGCAGAAGGTCGAGACTTCCAGGGCACCAAAGGGGAATAACATGGCCGATCAGGAGGCTAAAGTAGCTGCTAGAGGAAACTCTGCCCCAGTGGTATTAACAGCTGAATTGCCCAGAGAAGAATGACTAAACTGCTCAGAAACTGACTTAAAGTTAATATGGCAAAAATGGGATATTTAACACCAATGTGGGGGCATGGATTGACTTTAAAGGTAAGATCATTCTACCCCAGGAAGATGCTGAGAGATTGATAACTCAGATGCATAAGTGGACTTACTTGGGGGCAAAGAAATTGGCTGAAGTTGCCCTCCAATACCCGTACCGAATACTAAACCTCACCATCCTAACTGAGAGAGTGACTAGGACATGTGAACCTTGCCAGAGAGTAAACATAGGTAAGAATTTCCAGAGCCCAGGAAAGCGGCTAAGAGGAAGTAGACCCAGAATGCATTGGGAGGTGGATTTCACTGAAATTAAACCAGACAGGTATGACAATAAATATCTCCTGGTTTTTGTGGACACTTTTTCAGGATGGGTGGAAGATTTTCCCACAAAGAAAGAAACCACAATGGTCGTGACCAAAAGATTCTGGAAGACATTTTTCCTCAGTAAGGTATTCCAAAGCTAATTGGGTCAGACAATGGGCCAGCCTTCCTTGCTCAGGTAAACCAAGAGGTGGCCAGATTTCTGGGACTTGATTGGAAGTTACATCATGCTTATAGACCCCAAATCTCAGGACAAGTAGAGAGAATAAATAGAACTCTAAAAGAGACTCTCACAAAATTGACAATGGAGACTGGGGGTGACTGGGTGGTGCTTCTTCCCTTGGCCCTCTTTAGAGTCAGAAATACTCCCTACTAGGCTTAACTCCCTTTGAATTACTATATGGGGTTCCTGCTCTCCTACCTTGACTCTTCTTGGGGACCCTCTTGACATAACTAGTGATAACTCTGACTTGTCCAGGCTAAAAGGACTGCAGCTTATGCAGAAAGAAATATGGAGCAAGGTTGACAGTGCATATGCGCCCAGGTCCTTGGAGGTGCCCCATCAGTTCCAGGTGGGAGATCTGGTATATGTGCAGTGACATGGCAGCCAGAATCTGGAACCTCAGTTGAAGGGTCCTTATTACATCCTGCTCACCACCCCAACTGCCAAAGTAGAGAGCATCACAGCTTGGGTCCATGTGTCACACGTTAAGCCTGCTCTTCATCAACCTGCAACACCTGGAAAGTCCAAGCCTACAGCAACCCACTAAAACTGAAACTCATCAGGGACAATAAACTCTCAGACCAGAACACCCCTTTGTCAGGGAAAGTATAAGTGAAGTTCAGGTCCTGATGCTCCAGAAAGAGTATCAACCTCTCCATGAGGTTGATCTACAATTTTAGGGTTAAAATTGAGGCAAAAAGGGGGGGTGTGAGAGACCACCTGGGAATGAGAAAAACAACAGTGATTATTTGAATTGAAGTCAGGTGTAGATAACTCTTGAAGGAAAGGGTCAACTGTTCTGAGAACAACTATCTACAACCACCTGTAAACTATCTACAACCACCTGTAAACTATGTACAACCAGCTGTATACTACCTAAAACAAGGTGTAAACTATCTTCATGCTATTCTTGCTGAACAATCAATGTATAGAGCAAAAGTGGTTTCAATTTCAGGTATAAAACCCTGTCCTTTGCATATTTAGGGCTGTCTCCTGTCTTTGGAGGGGGGACCCTATAGAAATTGAAATAAAACGCTTGCTTTTGCCTCAAGTTGTGGTCTATGAGTGTTCCTGGGAAGGGCACAATCCTGAGCTCTTGAGCAGTGAGACTCCAGGTCTTACAACATGAAACTAAAATGCTTTTGCAATCCATTCTTTAGGTGGTGGAGCAGCTTATAAAATGGGAAACCTCTTTACAAGCTATACAACAGACAGGTTCAATTCTAGACCATTCAAAGAAGTCATAAAATGTAAACATGAACAACAAAAAAAAAACAATCCAGAAAGATAATCCTCAGTGAGGTGTCCCAGAAGCAGAAAGACATACACGGTATACACTCACTTTCAAGTGGATGCTAAAATCTGTACACCTAAAGAAGATAAATGAGAAAGAGGACCTAGGTAAGATGATCAATCCTCACTTAGAAAGACCAATGGGATGGATATAGGCAAAAACAAGAAACAGGACAGAAGCCTGCTCCAGAGGACCAATGAAAGACTCTACCTAGCAGTGTATCAAAGCAGATGCTGAGACTCATATCCAAACCTTGGGCAGAGCACAGGGAATCATATGAAAGAAGGGAGAGTTAGTGTGACCTGGAGAGGACAGGAACTATACAAGGACCAAATATATCAGCAGAGGGGTCTTTTATGAGACTGTTTCTCCAACCAAGGACCTTGTATGCATATAACCTACCACCCCTGCTCAAATGTAGTCCATGTGAGCTCTGTATCCAAGTGGGTACCATACTAAGTGGAACAGGGACTATTATAGACATGAATTCAGTGGCTCACTCTTTGAACTCCCCCCTCCCAAGAGAGAATCAGACTGCTAGGCCACAGAGGAGGATATATCAGCTAGTCCTGATGATACCTGATAAGCTAGGGTCAGTTGGAATAGGAGGAGGCCCTCCCCTATCAGTGGACTTAGAAAGGGGTAGGAAAGAGATGAGGGAAGGAGGGTAGGATAGGGAGGGAATGAGGGACTGGGATACAGCTGGGATACAAAGTTAATAAACTGTATCTAATATTAAAAAATAAAAATAAAAAAGTGGGACATATAACAAATTTCCTAAAGATGAAACACAAAATGCTGACAGTTTTTTGTTTCTTTGAAAACAGAATTTTTTTTCTGAACAATTTTCCTGTCCCAGGCTCTCTTTATAGAACAACCTGTGCTTGAACGCACAGAGATCCACCTACCTTTAACTTCCTGAGTGCTAGGAATGCAGGCGCTCACCAACAGCCCTAGCTGCTGACAGTTTATTTAGTTTTAGCATTTTATTTTTGTTGTTGTTTCATGCACTACATCTGAACTGCAGTTTCCTCTTCCTCCACTCCTCCCAGACACAGTCTATCCACCACTACTCTGCCCAACTCTGCCCAGCTCACCTCTCCTTCATCCACTGCTTTTTTTCCATTTATTTTATTTTCAATGAAAAAAAAATGTGATGGCATAGCAACTTATAATAAAACTAGGAACAATCCCTCACATCAGAGTTGGTCAAAGCAATACATGAGGAGAGAAAGTGTAGCTAAAGCAGGAAAAAGAGTCAGAGACACCCCCATTCTCACTGTTGGAAGTCCCTCAGCGAAATCAGGATAATAATCATAAGGTGTATGCCAACAACCTAGCTCACAAGACTCATAGAATGTTTATGTTTTTGTCCTTCAGTCTCTGATCCCCTATGAACTCAGTTGACTCAGTGGGCCATGTGCTTGTTGTGTCCTTAATATCTCTGGTTCCTACAATACATATTCCCTCATTTGTGGGGTTCCCCTGGATACATCATTGTGTTTGGATAAGGGTCTCTGCATCTGTTCCCATGAGATGCCTCGTGATGTCTCTCTGATGACAACTGGGCTAGGCACTCATCAATGATTATAGCATAGTATCTTTCATTGTCACTTTTTGTCTGTCATGTTTACAGATATCGTGTGTCTCTAGGTTATCTTGACTCTGGTTCATGGTCATCCAGGCAGTGTCAGGCATAGACTTCCCCTCATGGTGTGGGCCTCAATGTGTTTTCTGGAGTGTATTTCACATTATTGGGTTGGGGTTTTCCTTCTAGTATCTTCTGTAGGGCTGGATGGCTGCATATATACTGGGTATAGTAGTCTGGGTTGGCATCGGTGGTCTCTTCGTGTCTGCATGATATCCATCCAAGCCCTTCTGGCTTTCATAGTCTCTGCTGAGAATTCTAGTGTGATTCGGATAGGTCTACTCATTATTTGAATGCTATTTTGGTATTAGCAGTGTCATGCATAGAACAGTTAATTTTCATGGTGTCATCCCCATATAAAATAGAATCTCTGTAACCTGAGAAAATAAAAAATGAACACACTATAATGTGTGTTGAGTGAATTAAGACGAAGAAGGGACTAATTTGAGGTAAAAATAAACTATATATAAATGCTGCAAAAAATTAAAATACTTGTAATTCAATTATGATATTTTAGAATATAACTGCATCAAAAAATTTAATTCCTATGCCATCAATATACCCAAAAATGTATGTAGCATTTTGCCTTTGCATGATGATGAATATTTTTCTATAACTCCTCATATGAAAAGTACTGTTGTTTAAGTGATTTCTGAATGAATTACATAACATTATTAAAAGCAGAAAATTTGGTAGTTCTATGTGAAAGATAATTATATGCATAGTTTATGTTCCCTCTAACTCTCTCTTTATAGGAAAGGATTTATGAAAATGATTTACAATCTGTGAGTCAATTAATTCAACATTGGATGCCTAAAAATGGAAAATCGAGGAATCTATCAGTGGCTTAGTCCATGAGGCTGGTTGGCTCAACTCACCTTCATATACACAGAACTCCTCAAGAAGAAGGTTCTATAGTCAATGAAGAAATAGACTTGCTACCAAAGCGAAAAAGAACAGGCAAAGAGTAAAACATTCCTTCTTCCATGTCCTTGTATAGGTTTCCAGTAGAAGATGAGGCAAAGATGAGTGGTTGGTTTTGCAGTATGAAGATATGGATTAAAGTTATATTTTTCAGCTTTATAGATCCAGAAGAGAAGTAGAGAAGACTATTTCAAACAAGCAAGAGTACTTTACAATTGTGTCCTTAATTTGGGTGTTTTGCTTAATTCCATATGCAGTCAAGTTAAAAACCAAGAGTCATGATCACACCTCTTTTCAGCTTGAAAGATAATCATATCTCCTCTTTACATTAACTTCCAAATGAAAAGAATAACAGGTCATAGTAATGCCTAAAAATAATTTAATGACGCAGAGTACAACAGCAGACAAATTACATATTTATCTTGATAATAACTGAAGCTAACATTATATTACTGTCCTTCAAAACCGTCCAGGTTAGAAACAACAAAGTCCAGGTTAGAAACAACTCTCCACCGCCGCTGGGCCACTCCACAACACCTCCCTCATAGGGCAACCCACATTAAGCACAAGGATTCACCTCCCACCTGCTAGGTGTATGTAGGGTCCCTAGGTCCAGACCAAGCATGCTCCTTATTTGATGGCTCAGTCTCTGCAAGCCCCCTGGGGGCTGGGGCAGCTGTTTCTGTTGGTCTTCTTGTGAGGTTCCCTGCACCTCCAGGACCTTCCATCTTTTCCCCAACACTTACTCAGGATCGCTAGAGCTCTGCACCTTTCTTAGGTGCAAGTCTGAGCATCTGTCCAAGCTTATTTCTGGCTGGAGTCTCTGAGACAATGGTCAGGTTAGGGTCCAGGCAACCTGGTTTTACAGTCCCAATTCTGGGCGTTCTCAATGTGGTCAAATATCATCCAACAGAGCCTGATATTCTTCTTCTGTGAGAGGAGCCTCGAGTGTTGGTTCGATCTGCTCCCATGGTACATCTGGGTCCAGAGCGGCTGGTCCCTGTTCCTCTTCCACTGTTCTCGCCAGTTGCTCCAGGAAGAGCTGGACAGGGCAGGAGTTGCTGGATTCTGGGTAGGCCTCTGTGAAGAAGGTGAGTTCGCGTCTTGACATCAACGCTTCTGCACACTGGCCTCCTGCAGAACCCGATGTCAACAAGCTGTCGCGGGAAGCCTCCTGCTCAATGCAACACGATGCTCCAGGAGCCCTTTCCGGGCCAGGAGAGGCAGGCAGGTCCTCACCTTTAGCTGTGCTGCCTCCAGCGCGGCCTTTCTGCCTGGCCTTTCTGTTCTGGAACCATATGTGGACGGTGTCCTCAGGCAAACCTGTGCTCAGGGCCAGTTGCACCCTCGTGGCATAGTCTGGGGATGGAGAGATCTCAAAAGCTTGCAGTAGCATGCTGATCTGCGCTGGACTAAGCCGCGTTCGAGGCCTTCTCCGTTCTGAGGGCGGGCCTCTTGCTTGTTGTACCCTGGCGACAAGCTTTTCAGGAGGCTGTTGGGAGGCTTCATGGCTGGAGCCTGCGGTGGTCTGCTTTGAGGTCTTCCTCGACATGCCAGTTCTGTTTCTGCGGTTTTGAAACCACACGCGGATGGAGGACTCTGGAACTCCGAATTCCCTGGCCAGTTCCTGCCTGCTCCTGAAGCTCGGGTAAGGTGTCTTGGCAAAAACTGAGAGCAAGACCTCCTTCTGCTTGGCCTGCCAAACAGTCTTTTGACACCGGGATGTCTTTGCCGTGCTGCAGCCACCCACATCTGCCTGATCTTCCATCCTGCTGAAGACACTTTGACAGGAGTTCTTCCTCTCCAGTGTGGACTCAGAACAACACCCAGGAAAGTGCAGACTATGGCAAATGCGTAAAGTGTCTGCTGCTCACCCTTAAATACCGACCTGAAGCCCCACCCACTCCCTCGAGGCCTCCAATTACAGGCCAAACCGTGGAACGCTCTTCTGCTTCCAAACTGTGAAACCCTTCCTTCCTCTTGCGAATTTTCCCATATCCCACCCTAAAGCAGCCTTTCCAGAAACAGTTGGCCTTGTGTTCTACCCAAATTCCACTGCTTAGCTCACAGTACGCACCTGTGTTGGCCCACAAGGAGTTTGAGGGGAGAGTCTAAGGCACGGCTTCTGATGATCAGGCAAGGAGAAGAGGCATAAGCCAGGAGCAGTCTTTGCCTACTTTAACAAGGTCATTCATTCAGCTCTGGCTGATGCTCAAGGAGGAACGTGGCTAGAACAGATCTTGCACTCTGCGTGTGCCGTCTGCCTTAAGTTCCTTTGAGCTCCAGTCACCCGGTGTATGATTTCAACAATTTAATATGGTTAGGACCCTGCAAGTCTAAGCATTTGGGCAAAGAGTAGACTTATCCTGCAGAAAGACTCCTGGAATTATTTCTGAAATTCTCCTTCAGTGGCAGACTACAGAAGGTGTCAACTTCACTCTTGGACCCTCTGGTTCCACCTATTTAATCCACCATACACTTTGTGCGTGTAGAAGGCAATCTCCCACAGCCTTTCTTGAATGTCTGATGGAGGCATACAGCTGGTTTACAACCTATGACCCTACCTCAGATGAGTGTAAGCCAATGGTGACTATAATCTTTATAGACCAGTCAGCCAGAGATATTTGTAGAAAGCTCCAGAAAATAAAGGGTTTACAAGACAAGTCGTTGAAGGATTTAGTGCAGGTGGCAGAAAAGGTTTTAGACAGCTGGGATATGGAAGAAGAGAAAGAGGAAAGAAAGCAGAAAGAGCAGGAAGTGAGAGAAAGAGAAAGGAAAAGAGGCAAGACAGAAAGTTGACTAAGATCCTGGCCACTGTAGTGCAGTCATAATGATAGGGAGAGAGTTCCTGGAAATCAGAGGGGCCCTCTGTCTAAGGAATAGTATGCCTATTGCAAGGAGAAAGGACACTGGATCAAGAATTGTCCCAAAAGAAAATTGAAGCCCTACACCGGGACCTGGCACACTTCTGGGCCACCAATCCGCAGGTAACTCTTTTCTGATATGTGGATCATATACTATTAGCTGCAGATTATAAAGAAACCTTACTTGAAGCCACAGATCAGCTGTTGCAAGAGCTGGGTGACCTTGGCTATAGACTGTCGGCGAAAAATGCTCATCTCTGCAGGAAACAGGTCAGTTAAGAGGTGGCTATCGGAGGCTAGAAAAGAGACTGTATTTTATATTCCCCCTTCATGGACTACTGAACAACTGAGGGAAATTTTAAGTAAAGAAGTATTTGCCAAGATGGCAGCCCCTCTGTATCCCCTTACAAAGGGCATTGATTCTTGCATCTGGGGAAAGGATGAACAAGCTGCATTTGATAATATCAAACAAGCCTTAATGTCTGCCCCAGCTTTGGTACTCAGATTGTGACCAAAACCTTCCATCTCTATGTGGCCGAGAATCAGGGAATGGCCAACAGATGCTAACACAGTAAATTGGACCCTGGAAGAGACTAGTAGCCTATCTATCCAAAAAGCTTGATTCAGCAGCGGCAGGATGGCCAACCTGCCTGTGAATAATAGCAGCAGTGGCGGCACTCGTAAACGATGCAGACAAACTGACTCTGGGACAGGACCTCACCATCTATGCTCGTCTTGCCCCTGAGAGTGTCATAAGGCAGCCAACTGATCGCTGGCTCACGAACACCTGTATGACATAATACCAGGCTTTGCTATTGAATAAAGGTAGAGTCACCCTTGCCCTGGCTATGGAGCTAAACCCTGCCACCTTATTGTAGGATCCAGAAATCCAGACCATGGAGCATGATTTGCAGGTTCTAGCAAAGGAACAGGGATGGCGAAAGGACTTGAAAGAGCAACCAATTCCTGATGCGGAGGTGACATACTATATGGATGGGAGCAGTTTTTTGTAGAACGGAAAGAGAAAGGCAGAGGCAGTGGTGGTAAATGGACATAAGGTATTCTGGGCCCAGGCGTTGCCGGAGGGCACATCTGTTCAGGGAGCTGAATTGATTGTTTTAATCCAAGCATTAACTCTGGAAAAGGGTAAAAAGACAAACATCTACACTGATAGTTGGTTCACCTTACCAACAGCCCATGTACATGGGGCCATCTATCAGCAGAGAGGCCTGCTAACATCAGCCGGTAAAGAGATAAAAAATAAAAAAAAAATGAGATTCTGGCTTTGGTCAATGCCCTGTTGCTGCCCGACAAGATAAGCATTATTCATTTCCCGGGACAGCAGAAGGGGACTTCCAGGGCAGCAAAGGGGGATAACATGGCCAATCGGGAGGCTAAAGCAGCTGCTAGAGGAAACTCTGTCCTGGTGGTACTAACTGCTGAACTGCCCAGAGAAGAATGACTAAACTACTCAGAAAGTGACTTAAAGTTAATATGGCAAAAAAAAAAAAAAAAAAAAAGGGGATATTTGACACCGACGTGGGGGCATGGATTAACTCCAAAGGTAAGATCATTCTACCCCAGGAAGATGCTGAGAGATTAATAACTCAGATGTATAAATGGATTCACTTGAAGGCAAAGAAATTGGCTGAAGTTGTCCGCCAATCCCAGTCCCTAATACTAAACCTCACCCCCTTGAGTGAGTGAGTGACTAGGGCGTGTGAACCTTGCCAGAGTGTAAACATAGGTAAGAATTTCCAGAGCCCAGGGAAGTGGCTGAGAGGAACTGTGGCAGCCTTTTTGGAGTATATGGCAAATTTTGAGTTAATGGCCTCTGAGCAGTGGAACGCTGCCTATTGGCTTTGGCTATTTTCCAAAGTCCAGTTTCTTATAAACTGACCTTGGTGGTCCTACAGCAGACTGCTCTGACCCTGAGAAACTGTGTGCAACCATAGTAACCAGACAGCAGGCTCTGTGTAACCTTGAGTGAGCTCTCCTATGTTCTGACCAAGTAAAGCTCCTACATGAGAAACTGCTTGTACTTTTCTGCCTACTTAAGTGTTAACCTGACGTCCATTAAATCAACACCTGGATAAGCATGTAGACTTGGTGTCCTTCTCTGTGTCACCCTGTCTCTCTCTTTCTCCCAGCCCTCTCTCAGGTGGTATTCAGCTGTCACTGCTGGCCAGTGACAAGGAACTAGACCTGGAATGCATTGGGAAGTGGATTTCACTGAAAGTAAACCATCCAGGTACAGCAATAAATATCTCCTGGTTTTTGTAGACACTTTCTCAGGATGGGTGGAAGCTTTTCCCACAAAGAAAGAAACCTCCCTGGTCATGGCCAAAAAGATTCTGGAAGACATTTTTCCTCGGTTTGGTATTCCAAAGGTAATTGGGTCAGACAATGGGTCAACCTTCATTGCTCAGTTAAGCCAGGAGGTGGCCAGGTTTCTGGGGCTTGACTGTAAGTTACATTGTGCTTATAGACCCCAAAGTTCAGGACATTTAGAGAGAATGAATAGAACTCTCAAAGAGATTCTCACCAAATTGAACATGGAGACTGGCGGTGACAAGGCCGTGCTCCTTCCCTTGGCCCTCTTTAGGGTCAGAAATACTCTCTCCATATAGGTTTAACACCCTTCGAACTACTATATGGGTTTCTGTTCCCTGACTCTTCTTGGGTACCCCCTTGATAAAACTAGTGGTAAATCTGCTTGTACAGGCTGAAAGAATTGCAGCTTATTCAGAAAGAAATTTGGAGCAAGGTTGGCAGTGCATATGTGCCTGGGTCCTTTTAGGTGCCCCATCAGTTCCACGTTGAAGATCTGGTATATGTGCAGTGACATGGCAGCCAGAATCTGGAACCTCAGTTGAAGGGTCCTTATTACATCTTCCTCACCACGCCAACTGCTGTCAAAATAGAGGGCATCATAGCTTGAATCCACGTGTCACATGTTAAGCCGGCTTTTCATCAACCTGCAACACCTGGAAACTCCAAGCCTCCAGCTACCGGCTGAAACTGAAACTCATCAGGGACAATAAACTCTCAGACAAGAACTCCCCTTTTTCTGGGAAAGTATAAGTGCAGTTCAGGTCCTGATGCTCCAGAAAGAGTATCAACCTCTCCATGAGGTTGATCCACAATTTTAGGGTTAAAATTGAGGCAAAAAAGGGGGGGTGAGAGACCACCTGGGAATGAGAAAAACAACAGTGATTATTTGAATTGAAGTCAGGTGTAGATAACTCTTGAAGGAAAGGGTCAACTGTTCTGAGAACAACTATCTACAACCACCTGTAAACTATCTACAACCAGCTGTATACTACCTAAAACCAGGTGTAAACTATCTTCATGCTATTCTTGCTGAACAATCAATGTATAGAGCAAAAGTGGTTTCAATTTCAGGTATAAAACCCTGTCCTTTGCATATTTAGGGCTGTCTCCTGTCTTTGTAGGGGGACCCTATAGAAAATGGAATAAAACTCTTGCTTTTGCCTCAAGTTGTGGTCTATGAGTGTTCCTGGGAAGTGCACAATCCTGAGCTCCTGAGCAGTGAGACTCCAGGTCTAACAACATGAAACTAAAACGCTTTTGCCATCCATTCTTTAGGTGGTGAAGCAGCTTATAAAATGGGAAACCACTGTTCCAGCTATGCAACAGACAGGTTTATATCTAGACCATTCAAAGAAGTCATAAAATGTAAACATGAAGAAACAAACAAACAAACAATCTAGAAAAGATCATCCTGAGTGAGGTATCTCAGAAGCAGAAAGACATACACGGTATATACTCGATTTTAAGTGGAGGCTAGACCTATAATATAGGATAAACATACTAAAATCTATAAAAAGATAAACAAGAAAGAGGACCTGGGTTAAGGTGATCAATCCTCACCTAGAAAGACAAATGGGATGGACATAGGAGAAAACAAGAAACAGGACCCTAGCCTACCACAGAGGACCTGGGAAAGACTCTACCTAGTAGTATATCAAAGCAGGTGCTGAGACTCATAACCAAACCTTGGGCAGAGCACAGGGAATCATATAAAAAAAGGGGGAGTTAGTGTGACCTGGAGAGGGCAGGAACTCCACAAGGACCAAATATATCAGGGCACAGGGGTCTTTTATGAGACTGTATCTCCAACCAAGGACAATGTACGCATAGAACCTAGCACCCCTGCTCAAATATAGTCCATGTTAGCTCTGTCTCCAAGTGGGTACCATACTAAGTGGAACAGGGACTATTACAGACATGAACTCAATGGCTGGCTCTTTGACTTCCCCCCTCACAAGGCAGGATCAGATTTGCTAGGTCACAGAGGAGGACATTGCAGCAAAACTGATGATGCCTGATAATCTAGGGTCAGTTGGAACAGGCAGAAGCCCTCGCCTATCAGTAGACTTGGAAAGGTGTAGGTAGTAGATGAGGGAAGGAGGGTAGGAAAGGGAGGGAATGAGGGGACTGGTCTACAGCTTGGATACAAAGTTAATAAACTGTATCTAATATTAAAAAAAAATAAAAAGTAAAAATTGGAACATAAAACAAAGTTTCTAAAGATGAAACACAAAATGCTGACAGTTTTTTGTTTCTTTGAAAACAGAATTTTTTTTCTGAACAATTTTCCTGTCCCAGGCTCTCTTTATAGAACAACCTGTGCTTGAACGCACAGAGATCCACCTACCTTTAACTTCCTGAGTGCTAGGAATGCAGGCGCTCACCAACAGCCCTAGCTGCTGACAGTTTATTTAGTTTTAGCATTTTATTTTTGTTGTTGTTTCATGCACTACATCTGAACTGCAGTTTCCTCTTCCTCCACTCCTCCCAGACACAATCTATCCACCACTACTCTGCCCAACTCTGCCCAGCTCACCTCTCCTTCATCCACTGCTTTTTTTCCATTTATTTTATTTTCAATGAAAAAAAAATGTGATGGCATAGCAAGTTATAATAAAACTAGGAACAATCCCTCACATCAGAGTTGGTCAAAGCAATACATGAGGAGAGAAAGTGTAGCTAAAGCAGGAAAAAGAGTCAGAGACACCCCCATTCTCACTGTTGGAAGTCCCTCAGCGAAATCAGGATAATAATCATAAGGTGTATGCCAACAACCTAGCTCACAAGACTCATAGAATGTTTATGTTTTTGTCCTTCAGTCTCTGATCCCCTATGAACTCAGTTGACTCAGTGGGCCATGTGCTTGTTGTGTCCTTAATATCTCTGGTTCCTACAATACATATTCCCTCATTTGTGGGGTTCCCCTGGATACATCATTGTGTTTGGATAAGGGTCTCTGCATCTGTTCCCATGAGATGCCTCGTGATGTCTCTCTGATGACAACTGGGCTAGGCACTCATCAATGATTATAGCATAGTATCTTTCATTGTCACTTTTTGTATGTCATGTTTACAGATATCGTGTGTCTCTAGGTTATCTTGACTCTGGTTCATGGTCATCCAGGCAGTGTCAGGCATGGACTTCCCCTCATGGTGTGGGCCTCAATGTGTTTTCTGGAGTGTATTTCACATTATTGGGTTGGGGTTTTCCTTCTAGTATCTTCTGTAGGGCTGGATGGCTGCATATATACTGGGTATAGTAGTCTGGGTTGGCATCGGTGGTCTCTTCGTGTCTGCATGATATCCATCCAAGCCCTTCTGGCTTTCATAGTCTCTGCTGAGAATTCTAGTGTGATTCGGATAGGTCTACTCATTATTTGAATGCTATTTTGGTATTAGCAGTGTCATGCATAGAACAGTTAATTTTCATGGTGTCATCCCCATATAAAATAGAATCTCTGTAACCTGAGAAAATAAAAAATGAACACACTATAATGTGTGTTGAGTGAATTAAGACGAAGAAGGGACTAATTTGAGGTAAAAATAAACTATATATAAATGCTGCAAAAAATTAAAATACTTGTAATTCAATTATGATATTTTAGAATATAACTGCATCAAAAAATTTAATTCCTATGCCATCAATATACCCAAAAATGTATGTAGCATTTTGCCTTTGCATGATGATGAATATTTTTCTATAACTCCTCATATGAAAAGTACTGTTGTTTAAGTGATTTCTGAATGAATTACATAACATTATTAAAAGCAGAAAATTTGGTAGTTCTATGTGAAAGATAATTATATGCATAGTTTATGTTTCCCTCTAACTCTCTCTTTATAGGAAAGGATTTATGAAAATGATTTACAACCTGTGAGTCAATTAATTCAACAGTGGATGCCTAAAAATGGAAAATCGAGGAATCTATCAGTGGCTTAGTCCATGAGGCTGGTTGGCTCAACTCACCTTCATATACACAGAACTCCTCAAGAAGAAGGTTCTATAGTCAATGAAGAAATAGACTTGCTACCAAAGCGAAAAAGAACAGGCAAAGGGTAAAACATTCCTTCTTCCATGTCCTTGTATAGGTTTCCAGTAGAAGATGAGGCAAAGATGAGTGGTTGGTTTTGCAGTATGAAGATATGGATTAAAGTTATATTTTTCAGCTTTATAGATCCAGAAGAGAAGTAGAGAAGACTATTTCAAACAAGCAAGAGTACTTTACAATTGTGTCCTTAATTTGGGTGTTTTGCTTAATTCCATATGCAGTCAAGTTAAAAACCAAGAGTCATGATCACACCTCTTTTCAGCTTGAAAGATAATCATATCTCCTCTTTACATTAACTTCCAAATGAAAAGAATAACAGGTCATAGTAATGCCTAAAAATAATTTAATGACGCAGAGTACAACAGCAGACAAATTACATATTTATCTTGATAATAACTGAAGCTAACATTATATTACTGTCCTTCAAAACCGTCCAGGTTAGAAACAACAAAGTCCAGGTTAGAAACAACTCTCCACCGCCGCTGGGCCACTCCACAACACCTCCCTCATAGGGCAACCCACATTAAGCACAAGGATTCACCTCCCACCTGCTAGGTGTATGTAGGGTCCCTAGGTCCAGACCAAGCATGCTCCTTATTTGATGGCTCAGTCTCTGCAAGCCCCCTGGGGGCTGGGGCAGCTGTTTCTGTTGGTCTTCTTGTGAGGTTCCCTGCACCTCCAGGACCTTCCATCTTTTCCCCAACACTTACTCAGGATCGCTAGAGCTCTGCACCTTTCTTAGGTGCAAGTCTGAGCATCTGTCCAAGCTTATTTCTGGCTGGAGTCTCTGAGACAATGGTCAGGTTAGGGTCCAGGCAACCGGGTTTTACAGTCCCAATTCTGGGCGTTCTCAATGTGGTCAAATATCGTCCAACAGAGCCTGATATTCTTCTTCTGTGAGAGGAGCCTCGAGTGTTGGTTCGATCTGCTCCCATGGTACATCTGGGTCCAGAGCGGCTGGTCCCTGTTCCTCTTCCACTGTTCTCGCCAGTTGCTCCAGGAAGAGCTGGACAGGGCAGGAGTTGCTGGATTCTGGGTAGGCCTCTGTGAAGAAGGTGAGTTCAGGTCTTGACATCAACGCTTCTGCACACTGGCCTCCTGCAGAACCCGATGTCAACAAGCTGTCGCGGGAAGCCTCCTGCTCAATGCAACACGATGCTCCAGGAGCCCTTTCCGGGCCAGGAGAGGCAGGCAGGTCCTCACCTTTAGCTGTGCTGCCTCCAGCGCGGCCTTTCTGCCTGGCCTTTCTGTTCTGGAACCATATGTGGACGGTGTCCTCAGGCAAACCTGTGCTCAGGGCCAGTTGCACCCTCGTGGCATAGTCTGGGGATGGAGAGATCTCAAAAGCTTGCAGTAGCATGCTGATCTGCGCTGGACTAAGCCGCGTTCGAGGCCTTCTCCGTTCTGAGGGCGGGCCTCTTGCTTGTTGTACCCTGGCGACAAGCTTTTCAGGAGGCTGTTGGGAGGCTTCATGGCTGGAGCCTGCGGTGGTCTGCTTTGAGGTCTTCCTCGACATGCCAGTTCTGTTTCTGCGGTTTTGAAACCACACGCGGATGGAGGACTCTGGAACTCCGAATTCCCTGGCCAGTTCCTGCCTGGTCCTGAAGCTCGGGTAAGGTGTCTTGGCAAAAACTGAGAGCAAGACCTCCTTCTGCTTGGCCTGCCAAACAGTCTTTTGACGCCGGGATGTCTTTGCCGTGCTGCAGCCACCCACATCTGCCTGATCTTCCATCCTGCTGAAGACACTTTGACAGGAGTTCTTCCTCTCCAGTGTGTACTCAGAACAACACCCAGGAAAGTGCAGACTATGGCAAATGCGTAAAGTGTCTGCTGCGCACCCTTAAATACCGACCTGAAGCCCCACCCACTCCCTCGAGGCCTCCAATTACAGGCCAAACCGTGGAACGCTCTTCTGCTTCCAAACTGTGAAACCCTTCCTTCCTCTTGCGAATTTTCCCATATCCCACCCTAAAGCAGCCTTTCCAGAAACAGTTGGCCTTGTGTTCTACCCAAATTCCACTGCTTAGCTCACAGTACGCACCTGTGTTGGCCCACAAGGAGTTTGAGGGGAGAGTCTAAGGCACGGCTTCTGATGATCAGGCAAGGAGAAGAGGCATAAGCCAGGAGCAGTCTTTGCCTACTTTAACAAGGTCATTCATTCAGCTCTGGCTGATGCTCAAGGAGGAACGTGGCTAGAACAGATCTTGCACTCTGCGTGTGCCGTCTGCCTTAAGTTCCTTTGAGCTCCAGTCACCCGGTGTATGATTTCAACAATCTAAATATGGTTAGGACCCTGCAAGTCTAAGCATTTGGGCAAAGAGTAGACTTATCCTGCAGAAAGACTCCTGGAATTATTTCTGAATTTCTCCTTCAGTGGCAGACTACAGAAGGTGTCAACTTCACTCTTGGACCCTCTGGTTCCACCTATTTAATCCACCATACACTTTGTGCGTGTAGAAGGCAATCTCCCACAGCCTTTCTTGAATGTCTGATGGAGGCATACAGCTGGTTTACAACCTATGACCCTACCTCAGATGAGTGTAAGCCAATGGTGACTATAATCTTTATAGACCAGTCAGCCAGAGATATTTGTAGAAAGCTCCAGAAAATAAAGGGTTTACAGGACAAGTCGTTGAAGGATTTAGTGCAGGTGGCAGAAAAGGTTTTAGACAGCTGGGATATGGAAGAAGAGAAAGAGGAAAGAAAGCAGAAAGAGCAGGAAGTGAGAGAAAGAGAAAGGAAAAGAGGCAAGACAGAAAGTTGACTAAGATCCTGGCCACTGTAGTGCAGTCATAATGATAGGGAGAGAGTTCCTGGAAATCAGAGGGGCCCTCTGTCTAAGGAATAGTATGCCTATTGCAAGGAGAAAGGACACTGGATCAAGAATTGTCCCAAAAGAAAATTGAAGCCCTACACCGGGACCTGGCACACTTCTGGGCCACCAATCCGCAGGTAACTCTTTTCTGATATGTGGATCATATACTATTAGCTGCAGATTATAAAGAAACCTTACTTGAAGCCACAGATCAGCTGTTGCAAGAGCTGGGTGACCTTGGCTATAGACTGTCGGCGAAAAATGCTCATCTCTGCAGGAAACAGGTCAGTTAAGAGGTGGCTATCGGAGGCTAGAAAAGAGACTGTATTTTATATTCCCCCTTCATGGACTACTGAACAACTGAGGGAAATTTTAAGTAAAGAAGTATTTGCCAAGATGGCAGCCCCTCTGTATCCCCTTACAAAGGGCATTGATTCTTGCATCTGGGGAAAGGATGAACAAGCTGCATTTGATAATATCAAACAAGCCTTAATGTCTGCCCCAGCCTTGGTACTCAGATTGTGACCAAAACCTTCCATCTCTATGTGGCCGAGAATCAGGGAATGGCCAACAGATGCTAACACAGTAAATTGGACCCTGGAAGAGACTAGTAGCCTATCTATCCAAAAAGCTTGATTCAGCAGCGGCAGGATGGCCAACCTGCCTGTGAATAATAGCAGCAGTGGCGGCACTAGTAAACGATGCAGACAAACTGACTCTGGGACAGGACCTCACCATCTATGCTCGTCTTGCCCCTGAGAGTGTCATAAGGCAGCCAACTGATCGCTGGCTCACGAACACCTGTATGACATAATACCAGGCTTTGCTATTGAATAAAGGTAGAGTCACCCTTGCCCTGGCTATGGAGCTAAACCCTGCCACCTTATTGTAGGATCCAGAAATCCAGACCATGGAGCATGATTTGCAGGTTCTAGCAAAGGAACAGGGATGGCGAAAGGACTTGAAAGAGCAACCAATTCCTGATGCGGAGGTGACATACTATATGGATGGGAGCAGTTTTTTGTAGAACGGAAAGAGAAAGGCAGAGGCAGTGGTGGTAAATGGACATAAGGTATTCTGGGCCCAGGCGTTGCCGGAGGGCACATCTGTTCAGGGAGCTGAATTGATTGTTTTAATCCAAGCATTAACTCTGGAAAAGGGTAAAAAGACAAACATCTACACTGATAGTTGGTTCACCTTACCAACAGCCCATGTACATGGGGCCATCTATCAGCAGAGAGGCCTGCTAACATCAGCCGGTAAAGAGATAAAAAATAAAAAAAAAATGAGATTCTGGCTTTGGTCAATGCCCTGTTGCTGCCCGACAAGGTAAGCATTATTCATTTCCTGGGACAGCAGAAGGGGACTTCCAGGGCAGCAAAGGGGGATAACATGGCCAATCGGGAGGCTAAAGCAGCTGCTAGAGGAAACTCTGTCCTGGTGGTACTAACTGCTGAACTGCCCAGAGAAGAATGACTAAACTACTCAGAAAGTGACTTAAAGTTAATATGGCAAAAAAAAAAAAAAGGGGATATTTGACACCGACGTGGGGGCATGGATTAACTCCAAAGGTTAGATCATTCTACCCCAGGAAGATGCTGAGAGATTAATAACTCAGATGTATAAATGGATTCACTTGAAGGCAAAGAAATTGGCTGAAGTTGTCCGCCAATCCCAGTCCCTAATACTAAACCTCACCCCCTTGAGTGAGTGAGTGACTAGGGCGTGTGAACCTTGCCAGAGTGTAAACATAGGTAAGAATTTCCAGAGCCCAGGGAAGTGGCTGAGAGGAACTGTGGCAGCCTTTTTGGAGTATATGGCAAATTTTGAGTTAATGGCCTCTGAGCAGTGGAACGCTGCCTATTGGCTTTGGCTATTTTCCAAAGTCCAGTTTCTTATAAACTGACCTTGGTGGTCCTACAGCAGACTGCTCTGACCCTGAGAAACTGTGTGCAACCATAGTAACCAGACAGCAGGCTCTGTGTAACCTTGAGTGAGCTCTCCTATGTTCTGACCAAGTAAAGCTCCTACATGAGAAACTGCTTGTACTTTTCTGCCTACTTAAGTGTTAACCTGACGTCCATTAAATCAACACCTGGATAAGCATGTAGACTTGGTGTCCTTCTCTGTGTCACCCTGTCTCTCTCTTTCTCCCAGCCCTCTCTCAGGTGGTATTCAGCTGTCACTGCTGGCCAGTGACAAGGAACTAGACCTGGAATGCATTGGGAAGTGGATTTCACTGAAAGTAAACCATCCAGGTACAGCAATAAATATCTCCTGGTTTTTGTAGACACTTTCTCAGGATGAGTGGAAGCTTTTCCCACAAAGAAAGAAACCTCCCTGGTCATGGCCAAAAAGATTCTGGAAGACATTTTTCCTCGGTTTGGTATTCCAAAGGTAATTGGGTCAGACAATGGGTCAACCTTCATTGCTCAGTTAAGCCAGGAGGTGGCCAGGTTTCTGGGGCTTGACTGTAAGTTACATTGTGCTTATAGACCCCAAAGTTCAGGACATTTAGAGAGAATGAATAGAACTCTCAAAGAGATTCTCACCAAATTGAACATGGAGACTGGCGGTGACAAGGCCGTGCTCCTTCCCTTGGCCCTCTTTAGGGTCAGAAATACTCTCTCCATATAGGTTTAACACCCTTCGAACTACTATATGGGTTTCTGTTCCCTGACTCTTCTTGGGTACCCCCTTGATAAAACTAGTGGTAAATCTGCTTGTACAGGCTGAAAGAATTGCAGCTTATTCAGAAAGAAATTTGGAGCAAGGTTGGCAGTGCATATGTGCCTGGGTCCTTTTAGGTGCCCCATCAGTTCCACGTTGAAGATCTGGTATATGTGCAGTGACATGGCAGCCAGAATCTGGAACCTCAGTTGAAGGGTCCTTATTACATCTTCCTCACCACGCCAACTGCTGTCAAAATAGAGGGCATCATAGCTTGAATCCACGTGTCACATGTTAAGCCGGCTTTTCATCAACCTGCAACACCTGGAAACTCCAAGCCTCCAGCTACCGGCTGAAACTGAAACTCATCAGGGACAATAAACTCTCAGACAAGAACTCCCCTTTTTCTGGGAAAGTATAAGTGCAGTTCAGGTCCTGATGCTCCAGAAAGAGTATCAACCTCTCCATGAGGTTGATCCACAATTTTAGGGTTAAAATTGAGGCAAAAAAGGGGGGGTGAGAGACCACCTGGGAATGAGAAAAACAACAGTGATTATTTGAATTGAAGTCAGGTGTAGATAACTCTTGAAGGAAAGGGTCAACTGTTCTGAGAACAACTATCTACAACCACCTGTAAACTATCTACAACCAGCTGTATACTACCTAAAACCAGGTGTAAACTATCTTCATGCTATTCTTGCTGAACAATCAATGTATAGAGCAAAAGTGGTTTCAATTTCAGGTATAAAACCCTGTCCTTTGCATATTTAGGGCTGTCTCCTGTCTTTGTAGGGGGACCCTATAGAAATTGGAATAAAACTCTTGCTTTTGCCTCAAGTTGTGGTCTATGAGTGTTCCTGGGAAGTGCACAATCCTGAGCTCCTGAGCAGTGAGACTCCAGGTCTAACAACATGAAACTAAAACGCTTTTGCCATCCATTCTTTAGGTGGTGAAGCAGCTTATAAAATGGGAAACCACTGTTCCAGCTATGCAACAGACAGGTTTATATCTAGACCATTCAAAGAAGTCATAAAATGTAAACATGAAGAAACAAACAAACAAACAATCTAGAAAAGATCATCCTGAGTGAGGTATCTCAGAAGCAGAAAGACATACACGGTATATACTCGATTTTAAGTGGAGGCTAGACCTATAATATAGGATAAACATACTAAAATCTATAAAAAGATAAACAAGAAAGAGGACCTGGGTTAAGGTGATCAATCCTCACCTAGAAAGACAAATGGGATGGACATAGGAGAAAACAAGAAACAGGACCCTAGCCTACCACAGAGGACCTGGGAAAGACTCTACCTAGTAGTATATCAAAGCAGGTGCTGAGACTCATAACCAAACCTTGGGCAGAGCACAGGGAATCATATAAAAAAAAGGGGGAGTTAGTGTGACCTGGAGAGGGCAGGAACTCCACAAGGACCAAATATATCAGGGCACAGGGGTCTTTTATGAGACTGTATCTCCAACCAAGGACAATGTACGCATAGAACCTAGCACCCCTGCTCAAATATAGTCCATGTTAGCTCTGTCTCCAAGTGGGTACCATACTAAGTGGAACAGGGACTATTACAGACATGAACTCAATGGCTGGCTCTTTGACTTCCCCCCTCACAAGGCAGGATCAGATTTGCTAGGTCACAGAGGAGGACATTGCAGCAAAACTGATGATGCCTGATAATCTAGGGTCAGTTGGAACAGGCAGAAGCCCTCGCCTATCAGTAGACTTGGAAAGGTGTAGGTAGTAGATGAGGGAAGGAGGGTAGGAAAGGGAGGGAATGAGGGGACTGGTCTACAGCTTGGATACAAAGTTAATAAACTGTATCTAATATTAAAAAAAATAAAAAGTAAAAATTGGAACATAAAACAAAGTTTCTAAAGATGAAACACAAAATGCTGACAGTTTTTTGTTTCTTTGAAAACAGAATTTTTTTCTGAACAATTTTCCTGTCCCAGGCTCTCTTTATAGAACAACCTGTGCTTGAACGCACAGAGATCCACCTACCTTTAACTTCCTGAGTGCTAGGAATGCAGGCGCTCACCAACAGCCCTAGCTGCTGACAGTTTATTTAGTTTTAGCATTTTATTTTTGTTGTTGTTTCATGCACTACATCTGAACTGCAGTTTCCTCTTCCTCCACTCCTCCCAGACACAATCTATCCACCACTACTCTGCCCAACTCTGCCCAGCTCACCTCTCCTTCATCCACTGCTTTTTTTCCATTTATTTTATTTTCAATGAAAAAAAAATGTGATGGCATAGCAAGTTATAATAAAACTAGGAACAATCCCTCACATCAGAGTTGGTCAAAGCAATACATGAGGAGAGAAAGTGTAGCTAAAGCAGGAAAAAGAGTCAGAGACACCCCCATTCTCACTGTTGGAAGTCCCTCAGCGAAATCAGGATAATAATCATAAGGTGTATGCCAACAACCTAGCTCACAAGACTCATAGAATGTTTATGTTTTTGTCCTTCAGTCTCTGATCCCCTATGAACTCAGTTGACTCAGTGGGCCATGTGCTTGTTGTGTCCTTAATATCTCTGGTTCCTACAATACATATTCCCTCATTTGTGGGGTTCCCCTGGATACATCATTGTGTTTGGATAAGGGTCTCTGCATCTGTTCCCATGAGATGCCTCGTGATGTCTCTCTGATGACAACTGGGCTAGGCACTCATCAATGATTATAGCATAGTATCTTTCATTGTCACTTTTTGTATGTCATGTTTACAGATATCGTGTGTCTCTAGGTTATCTTGACTCTGGTTCATGGTCATCCAGGCAGTGTCAGGCATGGACTTCCCCTCATGGTGTGGGCCTCAATGTGTTTTCTGGAGTGTATTTCACATTATTGGGTTGGGGTTTTCCTTCTAGTATCTTCTGTAGGGCTGGATGGCTGCATATATACTGGGTATAGTAGTCTGGGTTGGCATCGGTGGTCTCTTCGTGTCTGCATGATATCCATCCAAGCCCTTCTGGCTTTCATAGTCTCTGCTGAGAATTCTAGTGTGATTCGGATAGGTCTACTCATTATTTGAATGCTATTTTGGTATTAGCAGTGTCATGCATAGAACAGTTAATTTTCATGGTGTCATCCCCATATAAAATAGAATCTCTGTAACCTGAGAAAATAAAAAATGAACACACTATAATGTGTGTTGAGTGAATTAAGACGAAGAAGGGACTAATTTGAGGTAAAAATAAACTATATATAAATGCTGCAAAAAATTAAAATACTTGTAATTCAATTATGATATTTTAGAATATAACTGCATCAAAAAATTTAATTCCTATGCCATCAATATACCCAAAAATGTATGTAGCATTTTGCCTTTGCATGATGATGAATATTTTTCTATAACTCCTCATATGAAAAGTACTGTTGTTTAAGTGATTTCTGAATGAATTACATAACATTATTAAAAGCAGAAAATTTGGTAGTTCTATGTGAAAGATAATTATATGCATAGTTTATGTTTCCCTCTAACTCTCTCTTTATAGGAAAGGATTTATGAAAATGATTTACAATCTGTGAGTCAATTAATTCAACATTGGATGCCTAAAAATGGAAAATCGAGGAATCTATCAGTGGCTTAGTCCATGAGGCTGGTTGGCTCAACTCACCTTCATATACACAGAACTCCTCAAGAAGAAGGTTCTATAGTCAATGAAGAAATAGACTTGCTACCAAAGCGAAAAAGAACAGGCAAAGAGTAAAACATTCCTTCTTCCATGTCCTTGTATAGGTTTCCAGTAGAAGATGAGGCAAAGATCAGTGGTTGGTTTTGCAGTATGAAGATATGGATTAAAGTTATATTTTTCAGCTTTATAGATCCAGAAGAGAAGTAGAGAAGACTATTTCAAACAAGCAAGAGTACTTTACAATTGTGTCCTTAATTTGGGTGTTTTGCTTAATTCCATATGCAGTCAAGTTAAAAACCAAGAGTCATGATCACACCTCTTTTCAGCTTGAAAGATAATCATATCTCCTCTTTACATTAACTTCCAAATGAAAAGAATAACAGGTCATAGTAATGCCTAAAAATAATTTAATGACGCAGAGTACAACAGCAGACAAATTACATATTTATCTTGATACTAACTGAAGCTAACATTATATTACTGTCCTTCAAAACCGTCCAGGTTAGAAACAACAAAGTCCAGGTTAGAAACAACTCTCCACCGCCGCTGGGCCACTCCACAACACCTCCCTCATAGGGCAACCCACATTAAGCACAAGGATTCACCTCCCACCTGCTAGGTGTATGTAGGGTCCCTAGGTCCAGACCAAGCATGCTCCTTATTTGATGGCTCAGTCTCTGCAAGCCCCCTGGGGGCTGGGGCAGCTGTTTCTGTTGGTCTTCTTGTGAGGTTCCCTGCACCTCCAGGACCTTCCATCTTTTCCCCAACACTTACTCAGGATCGCTAGAGCTCTGCACCTTTCTTAGGTGCAAGTCTGAGCATCTGTCCAAGCTTATTTCTGGCTGGAGTCTCTGAGACAATGGTCAGGTTAGGGTCCAGGCAACCGGGTTTTACAGTCCCAATTCTGGGCGTTCTCAATGTGGTCAAATATCGTCCAACAGAGCCTGATATTCTTCTTCTGTGAGAGGAGCCTCGAGTGTTGGTTCGATCTGCTCCCATGGTACATCTGGGTCCAGAGCGGCTGGTCCCTGTTCCTCTTCCACTGTTCTCGCCAGTTGCTCCAGGAAGAGCTGGACAGGGCAGGAGTTGCTGGATTCTGGGTAGGCCTCTGTGAAGAAGGTTAGTTCAGGTCTTGACATCAACGCTTCTGCACACTGGCCTCCTGCAGAACCCGATGTCAACAAGCTGTCGCGGGAAGCCTCCTGCTCAATGCAACACGATGCTCCAGGAGCCCTTTCCGGGCCAGGAGAGGCAGGCAGGTCCTCACCTTTAGCTGTGCTGCCTCCAGCGCGGCCTTTCTGCCTGGCCTTTCTGTTCTGGAACCATATGTGGACGGTGTCCTCAGGCAAACCTGTGCTCAGGGCCAGTTGCACCCTCGTGGCATAGTCTGGGGATGGAGAGATCTCAAAAGCTTGCAGTAGCATGCTGATCTGCGCTGGACTAAGCCGCGTTCGAGGCCTTCTCCGTTCTGAGGGCGGGCCTCTTGCTTGTTGTACCCTGGCGACAAGCTTTTCAGGAGGCTGTTGGGAGGCTTCATGGCTGGAGCCTGCGGTGGTCTGCTTTGAGGTCTTCCTCGACATGCCAGTTCTGTTTCTGCGGTTTTGAAACCACACGCGGATGGAGGACTCTGGAACTCCGAATTCCCTGGCCAGTTCCTGCCTGGTCCTGAAGCTCGGGTAAGGTGTCTTGGCAAAAACTGAGAGCAAGACCTCCTTCTGCTTGGCCTGCCAAACAGTCTTTTGACGCCGGGAAGTCTTTGCCGTGCTGCAGCCACCCACATCTGCCTGATCTTCCATCCTGCTGAAGACACTTTGACAGGAGTTCTTCCTCTCCAGTGTGGACTCAGAACAACACCCAGGAAAGTGCAGACTATGGCAAATGCGTAAAGTGTCTGCTGCGCACCCTTAAATACCGACCTGAAGCCCCACCCACTCCCTCGAGGCCTCCAATTACAGGCCAAACCGTGGAACGCTCTTCTGCTTCCAAACTGTGAAACCCTTCCTTCCTCTTGCGAATTTTCCCATATCCCACCCTAAAGCAGCCTTTCCAGAAACAGTTGGCCTTGTGTTCTACCCAAATTCCACTGCTTAGCTCACAGTACGCACCTGTGTTGGCCCACAAGGAGTTTGAGGGGAGAGTCTAAGGCACGGCTTCTGATGATCAGGCAAGGAGAAGAGGCATAAGCCAGGAGCAGTCTTTGCCTACTTTAACAAGGTCATTCATTCAGCTCTGGCTGATGCTCAAGGAGGAACGTGGCTAGAACAGATCTTGCACTCTGCGTGTGCCGTCTGCCTTAAGTTCCTTTGAGCTCCAGTCACCCGGTGTATGATTTCAACAATCTAAATATGGTTAGGACCCTGCAAGTCTAAGCATTTGGGCAAAGAGTAGACTTATCCTGCAGAAAGACTCCTGGAATTATTTCTGAATTTCTCCTTCAGTGGCAGACTACAGAAGGTGTCAACTTCACTCTTGGACCCTCTGGTTCCACCTATTTAATCCACCATACACTTTGTGCGTGTAGAAGGCAATCTCCCACAGCCTTTCTTGAATGTCTGATGGAGGCATACAGCTGGTTTACAACCTATGACCCTACCTCAGATGAGTGTAAGCCAATGGTGACTATAATCTTTATAGACCAGTCAGCCAGAGATATTTGTAGAAAGCTCCAGAAAATAAAGGGTTTACAGGACAAGTCGTTGAAGGATTTAGTGCAGGTGGCAGAAAAGGTTTTAGACAGCTGGGATATGGAAGAAGAGAAAGAGGAAAGAAAGCAGAAAGAGCAGGAAGTGAGAGAAAGAGAAAGGAAAAGAGGCAAGACAGAAAGTTGACTAAGATCCTGGCCACTGTAGTGCAGTCATAATGATAGGGAGAGAGTTCCTGGAAATCAGAGGGGCCCTCTGTCTAAGGAATAGTATGCCTATTGCAAGGAGAAAGGACACTGGATCAAGAATTGTCCCAAAAGAAAATTGAAGCCCTACACCGGGACCTGGCACACTTCTGGGCCACCAATCCGCAGGTAACTCTTTTCTGATATGTGGATCATATACTATTAGCTGCAGATTATAAAGAAACCTTACTTGAAGCCACAGATCAGTTGTTGCAAGAGCTGGGTGACCTTGGCTATAGACTGTCGGCGAAAAATGCTCATCTCTGCAGGAAACAGGTCAGTTAAGAGGTGGCTATCGGAGGCTAGAAAAGAGACTGTATTTTATATTCCCCCTTCATGGACTACTGAACAACTGAGGGAAATTTTAAGTAAAGAAGTATTTGCCAAGATGGCAGCCCCTCTGTATCCCCTTACAAAGGGCATTGATTCTTGCATCTGGGGAAAGGATGAACAAGCTGCATTTGATAATATCAAACAAGCCTTAATGTCTGCCCCAGCCTTGGTACTCAGATTGTGACCAAAACCTTCCATCTCTATGTGGCCGAGAATCAGGGAATGGCCAACAGATGCTAACACAGTAAATTGGACCCTGGAAGAGACTAGTAGCCTATCTATCCAAAAAGCTTGATTCAGCAGCGGCAGGATGGCCAACCTGCCTGTGAATAATAGCAGCAGTGGCGGCACTAGTAAACGATGCAGACAAACTGACTCTGGGACAGGACCTCACCATCTATGCTCGTCTTGCCCCTGAGAGTGTCATAAGGCAGCCAACTGATCGCTGGCTCACGAACACCTGTATGACATAATACCAGGCTTTGCTATTGAATAAAGGTAGAGTCACCCTTGCCCTGGCTATGGAGCTAAACCCTGCCACCTTATTGTAGGATCCAGAAATCCAGACCATGGAGCATGATTTGCAGGTTCTAGCAAAGGAACAGGGATGGCGAAAGGACTTGAAAGAGCAACCAATTCCTGATGCGGAGGTGACATACTATATGGATGGGAGCAGTTTTTTGTAGAACGGAAAGAGAAAGGCAGAGGCAGTGGTGGTAAATGGACATAAGGTATTCTGGGCCCAGGCGTTGCCGGAGGGCACATCTGTTCAGGGAGCTGAATTGATTGTTTTAATCCAAGCATTAACTCTGGAAAAGGGTAAAAAGACAAACATCTACACTGATAGTTGGTTCACCTTACCAACAGCCCATGTACATGGGGCCATCTATCAGCAGAGAGGCCTGCTAACATCAGCCGGTAAAGAGATAAAAAATAAAAAAAAAATGAGATTCTGGCTTTGGTCAATGCCCTGTTGCTGCCCGACAAGGTAAGCATTATTCATTTCCCGGGACAGCAGAAGGGGACTTCCAGGGCAGCAAAGGGGGATAACATGGCCAATCGGGAGGCTAAAGCAGCTGCTAGAGGAAACTCTGTCCTGGTGGTACTAACTGCTGAACTGCCCAGAGAAGAATGACTAAACTACTCAGAAAGTGACTTAAAGTTAATATGGCAAAAAAAAAAAAAGGGGATATTTGACACCGACGTGGGGGCATGGATTAACTCCAAAGGTAAGATCATTCTACCCCAGGAAGATGCTGAGAGATTAATAACTCAGATGTATAAATGGATTCACTTGAAGGCAAAGAAATTGGCTGAAGTTGTCCGCCAATCCCAGTCCCTAATACTAAACCTCACCCCCTTGAGTGAGTGAGTGACTAGGGCGTGTGAACCTTGCCAGAGTGTAAACATAGGTAAGAATTTCCAGAGCCCAGGGAAGTGGCTGAGAGGAACTGTGGCAGCCTTTTTGGAGTATATGGCAAATTTTGAGTTAATGGCCTCTGAGCAGTGGAACGCTGCCTATTGGCTTTGGCTATTTTCCAAAGTCCAGTTTCTTATAAACTGACCTTGGTGGTCCTACAGCAGACTGCTCTGACCCTGAGAAACTGTGTGCAACCATAGTAACCAGACAGCAGGCTCTGTGTAACCTTGAGTGAGCTCTCCTATGTTCTGACCAAGTAAAGCTCCTACATGAGAAACTGCTTGTACTTTTCTGCCTACTTAAGTGTTAACCTGACGTCCATTAAATCAACACCTGGATAAGCATGTAGACTTGGTGTCCTTCTCTGTGTCACCCTGTCTCTCTCTTTCTCCCAGCCCTCTCTCAGGTGGTATTCAGCTGTCACTGCTGGCCAGTGACAAGGAACTAGACCTGGAATGCATTGGGAAGTGGATTTCACTGAAAGTAAACCATCCAGGTACAGCAATAAATATCTCCTGGTTTTTGTAGACACTTTCTCAGGATGGGTGGAAGCTTTTCCCACAAAGAAAGAAACCTCCCTGGTCATGGCCAAAAAGATTCTGGAAGACATTTTTCCTCGGTTTGGTATTCCAAAGGTAATTGGGTCAGACAATGGGTCAACCTTCATTGCTCAGTTAAGCCAGGAGGTGGCCAGGTTTCTGGGGCTTGACTGTAAGTTACATTGTGCTTATAGACCCCAAAGTTCAGGACATTTAGAGAGAATGAATAGAACTCTCAAAGAGATTCTCACCAAATTGAACATGGAGACTGGCGGTGACAAGGCCGTGCTCCTTCCCTTGGCCCTCTTTAGGGTCAGAAATACTCTCTCCATATAGGTTTAACACCCTTCGAACTACTATATGGGTTTCTGTTCCCTGACTCTTCTTGGGTACCCCCTTGATAAAACTAGTGGTAAATCTGCTTGTACAGGCTGAAAGAATTGCAGCTTATTCAGAAAGAAATTTGGAGCAAGGTTGGCAGTGCATATGTGCCTGGGTCCTTTTAGGTGCCCCATCAGTTCCACGTTGAAGATCTGGTATATGTGCAGTGACATGGCAGCCAGAATCTGGAACCTCAGTTGAAGGGTCCTTATTACATCTTCCTCACCACGCCAACTGCTGTCAAAATAGAGGGCATCATAGCTTGAATCCACGTGTCACATGTTAAGCCGGCTTTTCATCAACCTGCAACACCTGGAAACTCCAAGCCTCCAGCTACCGGCTGAAACTGAAACTCATCAGGGACAATAAACTCTCAGACAAGAACTCCCCTTTTTCTGGGAAAGTATAAGTGCAGTTCAGGTCCTGATGCTCCAGAAAGAGTATCAACCTCTCCATGAGGTTGATCCACAATTTTAGGGTTAAAATTGAGGCAAAAAAGGGGGGGTGAGAGACCACCTGGGAATGAGAAAAACAACAGTGATTATTTGAATTGAAGTCAGGTGTAGATAACTCTTGAAGGAAAGGGTCAACTGTTCTGAGAACAACTATCTACAACCACCTGTAAACTATCTACAACCAGCTGTATACTACCTAAAACCAGGTGTAAACTATCTTCATGCTATTCTTGCTGAACAATCAATGTATAGAGCAAAAGTGGTTTCAATTTCAGGTATAAAACCCTGTCCTTTGCATATTTAGGGCTGTCTCCTGTCTTTGTAGGGGGACCCTATAGAAATTGGAATAAAACTCTTGCTTTTGCCTCAAGTTGTGGTCTATGAGTGTTCCTGGGAAGTGCACAATCCTGAGCTCCTGAGCAGTGAGACTCCAGGTCTAACAACATGAAACTAAAACGCTTTTGCCATCCATTCTTTAGGTGGTGAAGCAGCTTATAAAATGGGAAACCACTGTTCCAGCTATGCAACAGACAGGTTTATATCTAGACCATTCAAAGAAGTCATAAAATGTAAACATGAAGAAACAAACAAACAAACAATCTAGAAAAGATCATCCTGAGTGAGGTATCTCAGAAGCAGAAAGACATACACGGTATATACTCGATTTTAAGTGGAGGCTAGACCTATAATATAGGATAAACATACTAAAATCTATAAAAAGATAAACAAGAAAGAGGACCTGGGTTAAGGTGATCAATCCTCACCTAGAAAGACAAATGGGATGGACATAGGAGAAAACAAGAAACAGGACCCTAGCCTACCACAGAGGACCTGGGAAAGACTCTACCTAGTAGTATATCAAAGCAGGTGCTGAGACTCATAACCAAACCTTGGGCAGAGCACAGGGAATCATATAAAAAAAGGGGGAGTTAGTGTGACCTGGAGAGGGCAGGAACTCCACAAGGACCAAATATATCAGGGCACAGGGGTCTTTTATGAGACTGTATCTCCAACCAAGGACAATGTACGCATAGAACCTAGCACCCCTGCTCAAATATAGTCCATGTTAGCTCTGTCTCCAAGTGGGTACCATACTAAGTGGAACAGGGACTATTACAGACATGAACTCAATGGCTGGCTCTTTGACTTCCCCCCTCACAAGGCAGGATCAGATTTGCTAGGTCACAGAGGAGGACATTGCAGCAAAACTGATGATGCCTGATAATCTAGGGCAGTTGGAACAGGCAGAAGCCCTCGCCTATCAGTAGACTTGGAAAGGTGTAGGTAGTAGATGAGGGAAGGAGGGTAGGAAAGGGAGGGAATGAGGGGACTGGTCTACAGCTTGGATACAAAGTTAATAAACTGTATCTAATATTAAAAAAAATAAAAAGTAAAAATTGGAACATAAAACAAAGTTTCTAAAGATGAAACACAAAATGCTGACAGTTTTTTGTTTCTTTGAAAACAGAATTTTTTTTTCTGAACAATTTTCCTGTCCCAGGCTCTCTTTATAGAACAACCTGTGCTTGAACGCACAGAGATCCACCTACCTTTAACTTCCTGAGTGCTAGGAATGCAGGCGCTCACCAACAGCCCTAGCTGCTGACAGTTTATTTAATTTTAGCATTTTATTTTTGTTGTTGTTTCATGCACTACATCTGAACTGCAGTTTCCTCTTCCTCCACTCCTCCCAGACACAATCTATCCACCACTACTCTGCCCAACTCTGCCCAGCTCACCTCTCCTTCATCCACTGCTTTTTTTCCATTTATTTTATTTTCAATGAAAAAAAAATGTGATGGCATAGCAAGTTATAATAAAACTAGGAACAATCCCTCACATCAGAGTTGGTCAAAGCAATACATGAGGAGAGAAAGTGTAGCTAAAGCAGGAAAAAGAGTCAGAGACACCCCCATTCTCACTGTTGGAAGTCCCTCAGCGAAATCAGGATAATAATCATAAGGTGTATGCCAACAACCTAGCTCACAAGACTCATAGAATGTTTATGTTTTTGTCCTTCAGTCTCTGATCCCCTATGAACTCAGTTGACTCAGTGGGCCATGTGCTTGTTGTGTCCTTAATATCTCTGGTTCCTACAATACATATTCCCTCATTTGTGGGGTTCCCCTGGATACATCATTGTGTTTGGATAAGGGTCTCTGCATCTGTTCCCATGAGATGCCTCGTGATGTCTCTCTGATGACAACTGGGCTAGGCACTCATCAATGATTATAGCATAGTATCTTTCATTGTCACTTTTTGTATGTCATGTTTACAGATATCGTGTGTCTCTAGGTTATCTTGACTCTGGTTCATGGTCATCCAGGCAGTGTCAGGCATGGACTTCCCCTCATGGTGTGGGCCTCAATGTGTTTTCTGGAGTGTATTTCACATTATTGGGTTGGGGTTTTCCTTCTAGTATCTTCTGTAGGGCTGGATGGCTGCATATATACTGGGTATAGTAGTCTGGGTTGGCATCGGTGGTCTCTTCGTGTCTGCATGATATCCATCCAAGCCCTTCTGGCTTTCATAGTCTCTGCTGAGAATTCTAGTGTGATTCGGATAGGTCTACTCATTATTTGAATGCTATTTTGGTATTAGCAGTGTCATGCATAGAACAGTTAATTTTCATGGTGTCATCCCCATATAAAATAGAATCTCTGTAACCTGAGAAAATAAAAAATGAACACACTATAATGTGTGTTGAGTGAATTAAGACGAAGAAGGGACTAATTTGAGGTAAAAATAAACTATATATAAATGCTGCAAAAAATTAAAATACTTGTAATTCAATTATGATATTTTAGAATATAACTGCATCAAAAAATTTAATTCCTATGCCATCAATATACCCAAAAATGTATGTAGCATTTTGCCTTTGCATGATGATGAATATTTTTCTATAACTCCTCATATGAAAAGTACTGTTGTTTAAGTGATTTCTAAATGAATTACATAACATTATTAAAAGCAGAAAATTTGGTAGTTCAATGTGAAAGATAATTATATGCATAGTTTATGTTTCCCTCTAACTCTCTCTTTATAGGAAAGGATTTATGAAAATGATTTACAATCTGTGAGTCAATTAATTCAACAGTGGATGCCTAAAAATGGAAAATCGAGGAATCTATCAGTGGCTTAGTCCATGAGGCTGGTTGGCTCAACTCACCTTCATATACACAGAACTCCTCAAGAAGAAGGTTCTATAGTCAATGAAGAAATAGACTTGCTACCAAAGCGAAAAAGAACAGGCAAAGAGTAAAACATTCCTTCTTCCATGTCCTTGTATAGGTTTCCAGTAGAAGATGAGGCAAAGATGAGTGGTTGGTTTTGCAGTATGAAGATATGGATTAAAGTTATATTTTTCAGCTTTATAGATCCAGAAGAGAAGTAGAGAAGACTATTTCAAACAAGCAAGAGTACTTTACAATTGTGTCCTTAATTTGGGTGTTTTGCTTAATTCCATATGCAGTCAAGTTAAAAACCAAGAGTCATGATCACACCTCTTTTCAGCTTGAAAGATAATCATATCTCCTCTTTACATTAACTTCCAAATGAAAAGAATAACAGGTCATAGTAATGCCTAAAAATAATTTAATGACGCAGAGTACAACAGCAGACAAATTACATATTTATCTTGATAATAACTGAAGCTAACATTATATTACTGTCCTTCAAAACCGTCCAGGTTAGAAACAACAAAGTCCAGGTTAGAAACAACTCTCCACCGCCGCTGGGCCACTCCACAACACCTCCCTCATAGGGCAACCCACATTAAGCACAAGGATTCACCTCCCACCTGCTAGGTGTATGTAGGGTCCCTAGGTCCAGACCAAGCATGCTCCTTATTTGATGGCTCAGTCTCTGCAAGCCCCCTGGGGGCTGGGGCAGCTGTTTCTGTTGGTCTTCTTGTGAGGTTCCTCGCACCTCCAGGGCCTTCCATCTTTTCCCCAACACTTACTCAGGATCTCTAGAGCTCTGCACCTTTCTTAGGTGCAAGTCTGAGCATCTGTCCAAGCTTATTTCTGGCTGGAGTCTCTGAGACAATGGTCAGGTTAGGGTCCAGGCAACCGGGTTTTACAGTCCCAATTCTGGGCGTTCTCAATGTGGTCAAATATCGTCCAACAGAGCCTGATATTCTTCTTCTGTGAGAGGAGCCTCGAGTGTTGGTTCGATCTGCTCCCATGGTACATCTGGGTCCAGAGCGGCTGGTCCCTGTTCCTCTTCCACTGTTCTCGCCAGTTGCTCCAGGAAGAGCTGGACAGGGCAGGAGTTGCTGGATTCTGGGTAGGCCTCTGTGAAGAAGGTGAGTTCGGGTCTTGACATCAACGCTTCTGCACACTGGCCTCCTGCAGAACCCGATGTCAACAAGCTGTCGCGGGAAGCCTCCTGCTCAATGCAACACGATGCTCCAGGAGCCCTTTCCGGGCCAGGAGAGGCAGGCAGGTCCTCACCTTTAGCTGTGCTGCCTCCAGCGCGGCCTTTCTGCCTGGCCTTTCTGTTCTGGAACCATATGTGGACGGTGTCCTCAGGCAAACCTGTGCTCAGGGCCAGTTGCACCCTCGTGGCATAGTCTGGGGATGGAGAGATCTCAAAAGCTTGCACTAGCATGCTGATCTGCGCTGGACTAAGCCGCGTTCGAGGCCTTCTCCGTTCTGAGGGCGGGCCTCTTGCTTGTTGTACCCTGGCGACAAGCTTTTCAGGAGGCTGTTGGGAGGCTTCATGGCTGGAGCCTGTGGTGGTCTGCTTTGAGGTCTTCCTCGACATGCCAGTTCTATTTCTGCGGTTTTGAAACCACACGCGGATGGAGGACTCTGGAACTCCGAATTCCCTGGCCAGTTCCTGCCTGGTCCTGAAGCTCGGGTATGGTGTCTTGGCAAAAACTGAGAGCAAGACCTCCTTCTGCTTGGCCTGCCAAACAGTCTTTTGACGCCGGGATATCTTTGCCGTGCTGCAGCCAGCCACATCTGCCTGATCTTCCATCCTGCTGAAGACACTTTGACAGGAGTTCTTCCTCTCCAGTGTGTACTCAGAACAACACCCAGGAAAGTGCAGACTATGGCAAATGCGTAAATTAGTCCGCTGCTCACCCTTAAATACCGACCTGAAGCCCCACCCACTCCCTCGAGGCCTCCAATTACAGGCCAAACCGTGGAACGCTCTTCTGCTTCCAAACTGTGAAACCCTTCCTTCCTCTTGCGAATTTTCCCATATCCCACCCTAAAGCAGCCTTTCCAGAAACAGTTGGCCTTGTGTTCTAAACAAATTCCACTGCTTAGCTCACAGTACGCACCTGTGTTGGCCCACAAGGAGTTTGAGGGGAGAGTCTAAGGCACGGCTTCTGATGATCAGGCATGGAGAAGAGGCATAAGCCAGGAGCAGTCTTTGCCTACTTTAACAAGGTCATTCATTCAGCTCTGGCTGATGCTCAAGGAGGAACGTGGCTAGAACAGATCTTGCACTCTGCGTGTGCCGTCTGCCTTAAGTTCCTTTGAGCTCCAGTCACCCGGTGTATGATTTCAACAATCTAAATATGGTTAGGACCCTGCAAGTCTAAGCATTTGGGCAAAGAGTAGACTTATCCTGCAGAAAGACTCCTGGAATTATTTCTGAATTTCTCCTTCAGTGGCAGACTACAGAAGGTGTCAACTTCACTCTTGGACCCTCTGGTTCCACCTATTTAATCCACCATACACTTTGTGCGTGTAGAAGGCAATCTCCCACAGCCTTTCTTGAATGTCTGATGGAGGCATACAGCTGGTTTACAACCTATGACCCTACCTCAGATGAGTGTAAGCCAATGGTGACTATAATCTTTATAGACCAGTCAGCCAGAGATATTTGTAGAAAGCTCCAGAAAATAAAGGGTTTACAAGACAAGTCGTTGAAGGATTTAGTGCAGGTGGCAGAAAAGGTTTTAGACAGCTGGGATATGGAAGAAGAGAAAGAGGAAAGAAAGCAGAAAGAGCAGGAAGTGAGAGAAAGAGAAAGGAAAAGAGGCAAGACAGAAAGTTGACTAAGATCCTGGCCACTGTAGTGCAGTCATAATGATAGGGAGAGAGTTCCTGGAAATCAGAGGGGCCCTCTGTCTAAGGAATAGTATGCCTATTGCAAGGAGAAAGGACACTGGATCAAGAATTGTCCCAAAAGAAAATTGAAGCCCTACACCGGGACCTGGCACACTTCTGGGCCACCAATCCGCAGGTAACTCTTTTCTGATATGTGGATCATATACTATTAGCTGCAGATTATAAAGAAACCTTACTTGAAGCCACAGATCAGCTGTTGCAAGAGCTGGGTGACCTTGGCTATAGACTGTCGGCGAAAAATGCTCATCTCTGCAGGAAACAGGTCAGTTAAGAGGTGGCTATCGGAGGCTAGAAAAGAGACTGTATTTTATATTCCCCCTTCATGGACTACTGAACAACTGAGGGAAATTTTAAGTAAAGAAGTATTTGCCAAGATGGCAGCCCCTCTGTATCCCCTTACAAAGGGCATTGATTCTTGCATCTGGGGAAAGGATGAACAAGCTGCATTTGATAATATCAAACAAGCCTTAATGTCTGCCCCAGCTTTGGTACTCAGATTGTGACCAAAACCTTCCATCTCTATGTGGCCGAGAATCAGGGAATGGCCAACAGATGCTAACACAGTAAATTGGACCCTGGAAGAGACTAGTAGCCTATCTATCCAAAAAGCTTGATTCAGCAGCGGCAGGATGGCCAACCTGCCTGTGAATAATAGCAGCAGTGGCGGCACTCGTAAACGATGCAGACAAACTGACTCTGGGACAGGACCTCACCATCTATGCTCGTCTTGCCCCTGAGAGTGTCATAAGGCAGCCAACTGATCGCTGGCTCACGAACACCTGTATGACATAATACCAGGCTTTGCTATTGAATAAAGGTAGAGTCACCCTTGCCCTGGCTATGGAGCTAAACCCTGCCACCTTATTGTAGGATCCAGAAATCCAGACCATGGAGCATGATTTGCAGGTTCTAGCAAAGGAACAGGGATGGCGAAAGGACTTGAAAGAGCAACCAATTCCTGATGCGGAGGTGACATACTATATGGATGGGAGCAGTTTTTTGTAGAACGGAAAGAGAAAGGCAGAGGCAGTGGTGGTAAATGGACATAAGGTATTCTGGGCCCAGGCGTTGCCGGAGGGCACATCTGTTCTGGGAGCTGAATTGATTGTTTAATCCAAGCATTAACTCTGGAAAAGGGTAAAAAGACAAACATCTACACTGATAGTTGGTTCACCTTACCAACAGCCCATGTACATGGGGCCATCTATCAGCAGAGAGGCCTGCTAACATCAGCCGGTAAAGAGATAAAAAATAAAAAAAAATGAGATTCTGGCTTTGGTCAATGCCCTGTTGCTGCCCGACAAGGTAAGCATTATTCATTTCCCGGGACAGCAGAAGGGGACTTCCAGGGCAGCAAAGTGGGATAACATGGCCAATCGGGAGGCTAAAGCAGCTGCTAGAGGAAACTCTGTCCTGGTGGTACTAACTGCTGAACTGCCCAGAGAAGAATGACTAAACTACTCAGAAAGTGACTTAAAGTTAATATGGCAAAAAAAAAAAAAAAAAAAAAAAAAAAGGGGATATTTGACACCGACGTGGGGGCATGGATTAACTCCAAAGGTAAGATCATTCTACCCCAGGAAGATGCTGAGAGATTAATAACTCAGATGTATAAATGGATTCACTTGAAGGCAAAGAAATTGGCTGAAGTTGTCCGCCAATCCCAGTCCCTAATACTAAACCTCATCCCCTTGAGTGAGTGAGTGACTAGGGCGTGTGAACCTTGCCAGAGTGTAAACATAGGTAAGAATTTCCAGAGCCCAGGGAAGTGGCTGAGAGGAACTGTGGCAGCCTTTTTGGAGTATATGGCAAATTTTGAGTTAATGGCCTCTGAGCAGTGGAACGCTGCCTATTGGCTTTGGCTATTTTCCAAAGTCCAGTTTCTTATAAACTGACCTTGGTGGTCCTACAGCAGACTGCTCTGACCCTGAGAAACTGTGTGCAACCATAGTAACCAGACAGCAGGCTCTGTGTAACCTTGAGTGAGCTCTCCTATGTTCTGACCAAGTAAAGCTCCTACATGAGAAACTGCTTGTACTTTTCTGCCTACTTAAGTGTTAACCTGACGTCCATTAAATCAACACCTGGATAAGCATGTAGACTTGGTGTCCTTCTCTGTGTCACCCTGTCTCTCTCTTTCTCCCAGCCCTCTCTCAGGTGGTATTCAGCTGTCACTGCTGGCCAGTGACAAGGAACTAGACCTGGAATGCATTGGGAAGTGGATTTCACTGAAAGTAAACCATCCAGGTACAGCAATAAATATCTCCTGGTTTTTGTAGACACTTTCTCAGGATGGGTGGAAGCTTTTCCCACAAAGAAAGAAACCTCCCTGGTCATGGCCAAAAAGATTCTGGAAGACATTTTTCCTCGGTTTGGTATTCCAAAGGCAATTGGGTCAGACAATGGGTCAACCTTCATTGCTCAGTTAAGCCAGGAGGTGGCCAGGTTTCTGGGGCTTGACTGTAAGTTACATTGTGCTTATAGACCCCAAAGTTCAGGACATTTAGAGAGAATGAATAGAACTCTCAAAGAGATTCTCACCAAATTGAACATGGAGACTGGCGGTGACAAGGCGGTGCTCCTTCCCTTGGCCCTCTTTAGGGTCAGAAATACTCTCTCCATATAGGTTTAACACCCTTCGAACTACTATATGGGTTTCTGTTCCCTGACTCTTCTTGGGTACCCCCTTGATAAAACTAGTGGTAAATCTGACTTGTACAGGCTGAAAGAATTGCAGCTTATTCAGAAAGAAATTTGGAGCAAGGTTGGCAGTGCATATGTGCCTGGGTCCTTTTAGGTGCCCCATCAGTTCCACGTTGAAGATCTGGTATATGTGCAGTGACATGGCAGCCAGAATCTGGAACCTCAGTTGAAGGGTCCTTATTACATCTTCCTCACCACGCCAACTGCCGTCAAAATAGAGGGCATCATAGCTTGAATCCACGTGTCACATGTTAAACCGGCTTTTCATCAACCTGCAACACCTGGAAACTCCAAGCCTCCAGCTACCAGCTGAAACTGAAACTCATCAGGGACAATAAACTCTCAGACAAGAACTCCCATTTTTCTGGGAAAGTATAAGTGCAGTTCAGGTCCTGATGCTCCAGAAAGAGTATCAACCTCTCCATGAGGTTGATCCACAATTTTAGGGTTAAAATTGAGGCAAAAAAGGGGGGGTGAGAGACCACCTGGGAATGAGAAAAACAACAGTGATTATTTGAATTGAAGTCAGGTGTAGATAACTCTTGAAGGAAAGGGTCAACTGTTCTGAGAACAACTATCTACAACCACCTGTAAACTATCTACAACCAGCTGTATACTACCTAAATCCAGGTGTAAACTATCTTCATGCTATTCTTGCTGAACAATCAATATATAGAGCAAAAGTGGTTTCAATTTCAGGTATAAAACCCTGTCCTTTGCATATTGAGGGCTGTCTCCTGTCTTTGTAGGGGGACCCTATAGAAATTGGAATAAAACTCTTGCTTTTGCCTCAAGGTGTGGTCTATGAGTGTTCCTGGGAAGTGCACAATCCTGAGCTCCTGAGCAGTGAGACTCCAGGTCTAACAACATGAAACTAAAACGCTTTTGCCATCCATTCTTTAGGTGGTGAAGCAGCTTATAAAATGGGAAACCACTGTTCCAGCTATGCAACAGACATGTTTATATCTAGACCATTCAAAGAAGTCATAAAATGTAAACATGAAGAAACAAACAAACAAACAATCTAGAAAAGATCATCCTGAGTGAGGTATCTCAGAAGCAGAAAGACATACACGGTATATACTCGATTTTAAGTGGAGGCTAGACCTATAATATAGGATAAACATACTAAAATCTATAAGAAGGTAAACAAAAAGATAAACAAGAAAGAGGACCTGGGTTAAGATGATCAATCCTCACGTAGAAAGACAAATAGGATGGACATAGGAGAAAACAAGAAACAGGACCCTAGCCTATCACAGAGGACCTGGGAAAGACTCTACCTAGTAGTATATCAAAGCAGGTGCTGAGACTCATAACCAAACCTTGGGCAGAGAAAAGGGAATCATATAAAAAAAGGGGGAGTTAGTGTGACCTGGAGAGGGCAGGAACTCCACAAGGACCAAATATATCAGGGCACAGGGGTCTTTTATGAGACTGTATCTCCAACCAAGGACAATGTACGCATAGAACCTAGCACCCCTGCTCAAATATAGTCCATGTTAGCTCTGTCTCCAAGTGGGTACCATACTAAGTGGAACAGGGACTATTACAGACATGAACTCAATGGCTGGCTCTTTGACTTCCCCCCTCACAAGGCAGGATCAGATTTGCTAGGCCACAGAGGAGGACATCGCAGCAAACCTGATGATTCCTGATAATCGAGGGTCAGTTGGAACAGACAGAAGCCCTCGCCTATCAGTAGACTTGGAAAGGTGTAGGTAGTAGATGAGGGAAGGAGGGTAGGAAAGGGAGGGAATGAGGGGACTGGTCTACAGCTTGGATACAAAGTTAATAAACTGTATCTAATATTAAAAAAATAAAAAGTAAAAAAGTGGAACATAAAACAAAGTTCCTAAAGATGAAACACAAAATGCTGACAGTTTTTTGTTTCTTTGAAAACAGAATTTTTTTTCTGAACAATTTTCCTGTCCCAGGCTCTCTTTATAGAACAACCTGTGCTTGAATGCACAGAGATCCACCTACCTTTAACTTCCTGAGTGCTAGGAATGCAGGCGCTCACCAACAGCCCTAGGTGCTGACAGTTTATTTAGTTTTAGCATTTTATTTTTGTTGTTGTTTCATTCACTACATCTGAACTGCAGTTTCCTCTTCCTCCACTCCTCCCAGACACAATCTATCCACCACTACTCTGCCCAACTCTGCCCAGCTCACCTCTCCTTCATCCATTGCTTTTTTCCATTTATTTTATTTTCAATGAAAAAAAAATGTGATGGCATAGCAAGATATAATAAAACTAGGAACAATCCCTCACATCAGAGTTGGTCAAAGCAATACATGAGGAGAGAAAGTGTAGCTAAAGCAGGAAAAAGAGTCAGAGACACTCCCATTCTCACTGTTGGAAGTCCCTCAGCGAAATCAGGATAATAATCATAAGGTGTATGCCAACAACCTAGCTCACAAGACTCATAGAATGTTTATGTTTTTGTCCTTCAGTCTCTGATCCCCTATGAACTCAGTTGACTCAGTGGGCCATGTGCTTGTTGTGTCCTTAATATCTCTGGTTCCTACAATACATATTCCCTCATTTGTGGGGTTCCCCTGGATACATCATTGTGTTTGGATAAGGGTCTCTGCATCTGTTCCCATGAGATGCCTCGTGATGTCTCTCTGATGACAACTGGGCTAGGCACTCATCAATGATTATAGCATAGTATCTTTCATTGTCACTTTTTGTCTGTCATGTTTACAGATATCGTGTGTCTCTAGGTTATCTTGACTCTGGTTCATGGTCATCCAGGCAGTGTCAGGCATGGACTTCCCCTCATGGTGTGGGCCTCAATGTGTTTTCTGGAGTGTATTTCACATTATTGGGTTGGGGTTTTCCTTCTAGTATCTTCTGTAGGGCTGGATGGCTGCATATATACTGGGTATAGTAGTCTGGGTTGGCATCGGTGGTCTCTTCGTGTCTGCATGATATCCATCCAAGCCCTTCTGGCTTTCATAGTCTCTGCTGAGAATTCTAGTGTGATTCCGATAGGTCTACTCATTATTTGAATGCTATTTTGGTATTAGCAGTGTCATGCATAGAACAGTTAATTTTCATGGTGTCATCCCCATATAAAATAGAATCTCTGTAACCTGAGAAAATAAAAAATGAACACACTATAATGTGTGCTGAGTGAATTAAGACGAAGAAGGGACTAATTTGAGGTAAAAATAAACTATATATAAATGCTGCAAAAAATTAAAATACTTGTAATTCAATTATGATATTTTAGAATATAACTGCATCAAAAAATTTAATTCCTATGCCATCAATATACCCAAAAATGTATGTAGCATTTTGCCTTTGCATGATGATGAATATTTTTCTATAACTCCTCATATGAAAAGTACTGTTGTTTAAGTGATTTCTGAATGAATTACATAACATTATTAAAAGCAGAAAATTTGGTAGTTCTATGTGAAAGATAATTATATGCATAGTTTATGTTCCCTCTAACTCTCTCTTTATAGGAAAGGATTTATGAAAATGATTTACAATCTGTGAGTCAATTAATTCAACAGTGGAAGCCTAAAAATGGAAAATCGAGGAATCTATCAGTGGCTTAGTCCATGAGGCTGGTTGGCTCAACTCACCTTCATATACACAGAACTCCTCAAGAAGAAGGTTCTATAGTCAATGAAGAAATAGACTTGCTACCAAAGCGAAAAAGAACAGGCAAAGAGTAAAACATTCCTTCTTCCATGTCCTTGTATAGGTTTCCAGTAGAAGATGAGGCAAAGATGAGTGGTTGGTTTTGCAGTATGAAGATATGGATTAAAGTTATATTTTTCAGCTTTATAGATCCAGAAGAGAAGTAGAGAAGACTATTTCAAACAAGCAAGAGCACTTTACAATTGTGTCCTTAATTTGGGTGTTTTGCTTAATTCCATATGCAGTCAAGTTAAAAACCAAGAGTCATGATCACACCTCTTTTCAGCTTGAAAGATAATCATATCTCCTCTTTACATTAACTTCCAAATGAAAAGAATAACAGGTCATAGTAATGCCTAAAAATAATTTAATGACGCAGAGTACAACAGCAGACAAATTACATATTTATCTTGATAATAACTGAAGCTAACATTATATAACTGTCCTTCAAAACCGTCCAGGTTAGAAACAACAAAGTCCAGGTTAGAAACAACTCTCCACCGCCGCTGGGCCACTCCACAACACCTCCCTCATAGGGCAACCCACATTAAGCACAAGGATTCACCTCCCACCTGCTATGTGTATATAGGGTCCCTAGGTCCAGACCAAGCATGCTCCTTATTTGATGGCTCAGTCTCTGCAAGCCCCCTGGGGGCTGGGGCAGCTGTTTCTGTTGGTCTTCTTGTGAGGTTCCTCGCACCTCCAGGGCCTTCCATCTTTTCCCCAACACTTACTCAGGATCGCTAGAGCTCTGCACCTTTCTTAGGTGCAAGTCTGAGCATCTGTCCAAGCTTATTTCTGGCTGGAGTCTCTGAGACAATGGTCAGGTTAGGGTCCAGGCAACCGGGTTTTACAGTCCCAATTCTGGGCGTTCTCAATGTGGTCAAATATCGTCCAACAGAGCCTGATATTCTTCTTCTGTGAGAGGAGCCTCGAGTGTTGGTTCGATCTGCTCCCATGGTACATCTGGGTCCAGAGCGGCTGGTCCCTGTTCCTCTTCCACTGTTCTCGCCAGTTGCTCCAGGAAGAGCTGCACAGGGCAGGAGTTGCTGGATTCTGGGTAGGCCTCTGTGAAGAAGGTGAGTTCGGGTCTTGACATCAACGCTTCTGAACACTGGCCTCCTGCAGAACCCGATGTCAACAAGCTGTCGCGGGAAGCCTCCTGCTCAATGCAAAACGATGCTCCAGGAGCCCTTTCCGGGCCAGGAGAGGCAGGCAGGTCCTCACCTTTAGCTGTGCTGCCTCCAGCGCGGCCTTTCTGCCTGGCCTTTCTGTTCTGGAACCATATGTGGACGGTGTCCTCAGGCAAACCTGTGCTCAGGGCCAGTTGCACCCTCGTGGCATAGTCTGGGGATGGAGAGATCTCAAAAGCTTGCACTAGCACGCTGATCTGCGCTGGACTAAGCCGCGTTCGAGGCCTTCTCCGTTCTGAGGGCGGGCCTCTTGCTTGTTGTACCCTGGCGACAAGCTTTTCAGGAGGCTGTTGGGAGGCTTCATGGCTGGAGCCTGCGGTGGTCTGCTTTGAGGTCTTCCTCGACATGCCAGTTCTATTTCTGCGGTTTTGAAACCACACGCGGATGGAGGACTCTGGAACTCCGAATTCCCTGGCCAGTTCCTGCCTGGTCCTGAAGCTCGGGTAAGGTGTCTTGGCGAAAACTGAGAGCAAGACCTCCTTCTGCTTGGCCTGCCAAACAGTCTTTTGACGCCGGGATGTCTTTGCCGTGCTGCAGCCACCCACATCTGCCTGATCTTCCATCCTGCTGAAGACACTTTGACAGGAGTTCTTCCTCTCCAGTGTGTACTCAGAACAACACCCAGGAAAGTGCAGACTATGGCAAATGCGTAAATTAGTCCGCTGCTCACCCTTAAATACCGACCTGAAGCCCCACCCACTCCCTCGAGGCCTCCAATTACAGGCCAAACCGTGGAACGCTCTTCTGCTTCCAAACTGTGAAACCCTTCCTTCCTCTTGCGAATTTTCCCATATCCCACCCTAAAGCAGCCTTTCCAGAAACAGTTGGCCTTGTGTTCTACCCAAATTCCACTGCTTAGCTCACAGTACGCACCTGTGTTGGCCCACAAGGAGTTTGAGGGGAGAGTCTAAGGCACGGCTTCTGATGATCAGGCAAGGAGAAGAGGCATAAGCCAGGAGCAGACTTTGCCTACTTTCACAAGGTCATTCATTCAGCTCTGGCTGATGCTCAAGGAGGAACGTGGCTAGAACAGATCTTGCACTCTGCGTGTGCCGTCTGCCTTAAGTTCCTTTGAGCTCCAGTCACCCGGTGTATGATTTCAACAATCTAAATATGGTTAGGACCCTGCAAGTCTAAGCATTTGGGCAAAGAGTAGACTTATCCTGCAGAAAGACTCCTGGAATTATTTCTGAATTTCTCCTTCAGTGGCAGACTACAGAAGGTGTCAACTTCACTCTTGGACCCTCTGGTTCCACCTATTTAATCCACCATACACTTTGTGCATGTAGAAGGCAATCTCCCACAGCCTTTCTTGAATGTCTGATGGAGGCATACAGCTGGTTTACAACCTATGACCCTACCTCAGATGAGTGTAAGCCAATGGTGACTATAATCTTTATAGACCAGTCAGCCAGAGATATTTGTAGAAAGCTCCAGAAAATAAAGGGTTTACAGGACAAGTCGTTGAAGGATTTAGTGCAGGTGGCAGAAAAGGTTTTAGACAGCTGGGATATGGAAGAAGAGAAAGAGGAAAGAAAGCAGAAAGAGCAGGAAGTGAGAGAAAGAGAAAGGAAAAGAGGCAAGACAGAAAGTTGACTAAGATCCTGGCCACTGTAGTGCAGTCATAATGATAGGGAGAGAGTTCCTGGAAATCAGAGGGGCCCTCTGTCTAAGGAATAGTATGCCTATTGCAAGGAGAAAGGACACTGGATCAAGAATTGTCCCAAAAGAAAATTGAAGCCCTACACCGGGACCTGGCACACTTCTGGGCCACCAATCCCCAGGTAACTCTTTTCTGATATGTGGATCATATACTATTAGCTGCAGATTATAAAGAAACCTTACTTGAAGCCACAGATCAGCTGTTGCAAGAGCTGGGTGACCTTGGCTATAGACTGTCGGCGAAAAATGCTCATCTCTGCAGGAAACAGGTCAGTTAAGAGGTGGCTATCGGAGGCTAGAAAAGAGACTGTATTTTATATTCCCCCTTCATGGACTACTGAACAACTAAGGGAAATTTTAAGTAAAGAAGTATTTGCCAAGATGGCAGCCCCTCTGTATCCCCTTACAAAGGGCATTGATTCTTGCATCTGGGGAAAGGATGAACAAGGTGCATTTGATAATATCAAACAAGCCTTAATGTCTGCCCTAGCTTTGGTACTCAGATTGTGACCAAAACCTTCCATCTCTATGTGGCCGAGAATCAGGGAATGGCCAACAGATGCTAACACAGTAAATTGGACCCTGGAAGAGACTAGTAGCCTATCTATCCAAAAAGCTTGATTCAGCAGCGGCAGGATGGCCAACCTGCCTGTGAATAATAGCAGCAGTGGCGGCACTCGTAAACGATGCAGACAAACTGACTGTGGGACAGGACCTCACCATCTATGCTCGTCTTGCCCCTGAGAGTGTCATAAGGCAGCCAACTGATCGCTGGCTCACGAACACCTGTATGACATAATACCAGGCTTTGCTATTGAATAAAGGTAGAGTCACCCTTGCCCTGGCTATGGAGCTAAACCCTGCCACCTTATTGTAGGATCCAGAAATCCAGACCATGGAGCATGATTTGCAGGTTCTAGCAAAGGAACAGGGATGGCGAAAGGACTTGAAAGAGCAACCAATTCCTGATGCGGAGGTGACATACTATATGGATGGGAGCAGTTTTTTGTAGAACGGAAAGAGAAAGGCAGAGGCAGTGGTGGTAAATGGACATAAGGTATTCTGGGCCCAGGCGTTGCCGGAGGGCACATCTGTTCAGGGAGCTGAATTGATTGTTTTAATCCAAGCATTAACTCTGGAAAAGGGTAAAAAGACAAACATCTACAGTGATAGTTGGTTCACCTTACCAACAGCCCATGTACATGGGGCCATCTATCAGCAGAGAGGCCTGCTAACATCAGCCGGTAAAGAGATAAAAAATAAAAAATGAGATTCTGGCTTTGGTCAATGCCCGTTGCTGCCCAACAAGGTAAGCATTATTCATTTCCCGAGACAGCAGAAGGGGACTTCCAGGGCAGCAAAGGGGGATAACATGGCCAATCAGGAGGCTAAAGCAGCTGCTAGAGGAAACTCTGTCCTGGTGGTACTAACTGCTGAACTGCCCAGAGAAGAATGACTAAACTACTCAGAAAGTGACTTAAAGTTAATATGGCAAAAAAAAAAAAAAAAAAAAAAAAAGGGGATATTTGACACCGACGTGGGGGCATGGATTAACTCCAAAGGTAAGATCATTCTACCCCAGGAAGATGCTGAGAGATTAATAACTCAGATGTATAAATGGATTCACTTGAAGGCAAAGAAATTGGCTGAAGTTGTCCGCCAATCCCAGTCCCTAATACTAAACCTCACCCCCTTGAGTGAGTGAGTGACTAGGGCGTGTGAACCTTGCCAGAGTGTAAACATAGGTAAGAATTTCCAGAGCCCAGGGAAGTGGCTGAGAGGAACTGTGGCAGCCTTTTTGGAGTATATGGCAAATTTTGAGTTAATGGCCTCTGAGCAGTGGAACGCTGCCTATTGGCTTTGGCTATTTTCCAAAGTCCAGTTTCTTATAAACTGACCTTGGTGGTCCTACAGCAGACTGCTCTGACCCTGAGAAACTGTGTGCAACCATAGTAACCAGACAGCAGGCTCTGTGTAACCTTGAGTGAGCTCTCCTATGTTCTGACCAAGTAAAGCTCCTACATGAGAAATTGCTTGTGCTTTTCTGCCTACTTAAGTGTTAACCTGACGTCCATTAAATCAACACCTGGATAAGCATGTAGACTTTGTGTCCTTCTCTGTGTCACCCTGTCTCTCTCTTTCTCCCAGCCCTCTCTCAGGTGGTATTCAGCTGTCACTGCTGGCCAGTGACAAGGAACTAGACCTGGAATGCATTGGGAAGTGGATTTCACTGAAAGTAAACCATCCAGGTACAGCAATAAATATCTCCTGGTTTTTGTAGACACTTTCTCAGGATGGGTGGAAGCTTTTCCCACAAAGAAAGAAACCTCCCTGGTCATGGCCAAAAAGATTCTGGAAGACATTTTTCCTCGGTTTGGTATTCCAAAGGTAAATGGTCAGACAATGGGTCAACCTTCATTGCTCAGTTAAGCCAGGAGGTGGCCAGGTTTCTGGGGCTTGACTGTAAGTTACATTGTGCTTACAGACCCCAAAGTTCAGGACATTTAGAGAGAATGAATAGAACTCTCAAAGAGATTCTCACCAAATTGAACATGGAGACTGGCGGTGACAAGGCGGTGCTCCTTCCCTTGGCCCTCTTTAGGGTCAGAAATACTCTCTCCATATAGGTTTAACACCCTTCGAACTACTATATGGGTTTCTGTTCCCTGACTCTTCCTGGGTACCCCCTTGATAAAACTAGTGGTAAATCTGACTTGTACAGGCTGAAAGAATTGCAGCTTATTCAGAAAGAATTTTGGAGCAAGGTTGGCAGTACATATGTTCCTGGGTCCATTTAGGTGCCCCATCAGTTCCACGTTGAAGATCTGGTATATGTGCAGTGACATGGCAGCCAGAATCTGGAACCTCAGTTGAAGGGTCCTTATTACATCTTCCTCACCACGCCAACTGCCGTCAAAATAGAGGGCATCATAGCTTGAATCCACGTGTCACATGTTAAGCCGGCTTTTCATCAACCTGCAACACCTGGAAACTCCAAGGCTCCAGCTACTGGCTGAAACTGAAACTCATCAGGGACAATAAACTCTCAGACAAGAACTCCCCTTTTTCTGGGAAAGTATAAGTGCAGTTCAGGTCCTGATGCTCCAGAAAGAGTATCAACCTCTCCATGAGGTTGATCCACAATTTTAGGGTTAAAATTGAGGCAAAAAAGGGGGGGTGAGAGACCACCTGGGAATGAGAAAAACAACAGTGATTATTTGAATTGAAGTCAGGTGTAGATAACTCTTGAAGGAAAGGGTCAACTGTTCTGAGAACAACTATCTACAACCACCTGTAAATTATCTACAACCAGCTGTACACTACCTAAAACCAGGTGTAAACTATCTTCATGCTATTCTTGCTGAACAATCAATGTATAGAGCAAAAGTGGCTTCAATTTCAGGTATAAAACCCTGTCCTTTGCATATTTAGGGCTGTCTCCTGTCTTTGTAGGGGGACCCTATAGAAATTGGAATAAAACTCTTGCTTTTGCCTCAAGTTGTGGTCTATGAGTGTTCCTGGGAAGTGCACAATCCTGAGCTCCTGAGCAGTGAGACTCCAGGTCTAACAACATGAAACTAAAACGCTTTTGCCATCCATTCTTTAGGTGGTGAAGCAGCTTATAAAATGGGAAACCACTGTTCCAGCTATGCAACAGACAGGTTTATATCTAGACCATTCAAAGAAGTCATAAAATGTAAACATGAAGAAACAAACAAACAAACAATCTAGAAAAGATCATCCTGAGTGAGGTATCTCAGAAGCAGAAAGACATACACGGTATATACTCGATTTTAAGTGGAGGCTAGACCTATAATATAGGATAAACATTCTAAAATCTATAAGAAGATAAACAAAAAGATAAACAAGAAAGAGGACCTGGTTTAAGATGATCAATCCTCACCTAGAAAGACAAATGGGATGGACATAGGAGAAAACAAGAAACAGGACCCTAGCCTACCACAGAGGACCTTGGAAAGCCTCTACCTAGTAGTATATCAAAGCAGGTGCTGAGACTCATAACCAAACCTTGGGCAGAGCACAGGGAATCATATAAAAAAGGGGGAGTTAGTGTGACCTGGAGAGGGCAGGAACTCCACAAGGACCAAATATATCAGGGCACAGGGGTCTTTTATGAGACTGTATCTCCAACCAAGGACAATGTACGCATAGAACCTAGCACCCCTGCTCAAATATAGTCCATGTTAGCTCTGTCTCCAAGTGGGTACCATACTAAGTGGAACAGGGACTATTACAGACATGAACTCAATGGCTGGCTCTTTGACTTCCCCCCTCACAAGGCAGGATCAGATTTGCTAGGCCACAGAGGAGGACATTGCAGCAAACCTGATGATGCCTGATAATCTAGGGTCAGTTGGAACAGGCAGAAGCCCTCGCCTATCAGTAGACTTGGAAAGGTGTAGGTAGTAGATGAGGGAAGGAGGGTAGGAAAGGGAGGGAATGAGGGGACTGGTCTACAGCTTGGATACAAAGTTAATAAACTGTATCTAATATTAAAAAAATAAAAAGTAAAAAAGTGGAACATAAAACAAAGTTCCTAAAGATGAAACACAAAATGCTGACAGTTTTTTGTTTCTTTGAAAACAGAATTTTTTTTCTGAACAATTTTCCTGTCCCAGGCTCTCTTTATAGAACAACCTGTGCTTGAACGCACAGAGATCCACCTACCTTTAACTTCCTCAGTGCTAGGAATGCAGGCGCTCACCAACAGCCCTAGGTGCTGACAGTTTATTTAGTTTTAGCATTTTATTTTTGTTGTTGTTTCATGCACTACATCTGAACTGCAGTTTCCTCTTCCTCCACTCCTCCCAGACACAATCTATCCACCACTACTCTGCCCAACTCTGCCCAGCTCACCTCTCCTTCATCCATTGCTTTTTTCCATTTATTTTATTTTCAATGAAAAAAAATGTGATGGCATAGCAAGATATAATAAAACTAGGAACAATCCCTCACATCAGAGTTGGTCAAAGCAATACATGAGGAGAGAAAGTGTAGCTAAAGCAGGAAAAAGAGTCAGAGACACTCCCATTCTCACTGTTGGAAGTCCCTCAGCGAAATCAGGATAATAATCATAAGGTGTATGCCAACAACCTAGCTCACAAGACTCATAGAATGTTTATGTTTTTGTCCTTCAGTCTCTGATCCCCTATGAACTCAGTTGACTCAGTGGGCCATGTGCTTGTTGTGTCCTTAATATCTCTGGTTCCTACAATACATATTCCCTCATTTGTGGGGTTCCCCTGGATACATCATTGTGTTTGGATAAGGGTCTCTGCATCTGTTCCCATGAGATGCCTCGTGATGTCTCTCTGATGACAACTGGGCTAGGCACTCATCAATGATTATAGCATAGTATCTTTCATTGTCACTTTTTGTCTGTCATGTTTACAGATATCGTGTGTCTCTAGGTTATCTTGACTCTGGTTCATGGTCATCCAGGCAGTGTCAGGCATGGACTTCCCCTCATGGTGTGGGCCTCAATGTGTTTTCTGGAGTGTATTTCACATTATTGGGTTGGGGTTTTCCTTCTAGTATCTTCTGTAGGGCTGGATGGCTGCATATATACTGGGTATAGTAGTCTGGGTTGGCATCGGTGGTCTCTTCGTGTCTGCATGATATCCATCCAAGCCCTTCTGGCTTTCATAGTCTCTGCTGAGAATTCTAGTGTGATTCGGATAGGTCTACTCATTATTTGAATGCTATTTTGGTATTAGCAGTGTCATGCATAGAACAGTTAATTTTCATGGTGTCATCCCCATATAAAATAGAATCTCTGTAACCTGAGAAAATAAAAAATGAACACACTATAATGTGTGCTGAGTGAATTAAGACGAAGAAGGGACTAATTTGAGGTAAAAATAAACTATATATAAATGCTGCAAAAAATTAAAATACTTGTAATTCAATTATGATATTTTAGAATATAACTGCATCAAAAAATTTAATTCCTATGCCATCAATATACCCAAAAATGTATGTAGCATTTTGCCTTTGCATGATGATGAATATTTTTCTATAACTCCTCATATGAAAAGTACTGTTGTTTAAGTGATTTCTGAATGAATTACATAACATTATTAAAAGCAGAAAATTTGGTAGTTCTATGTGAAAGATAATTATATGCATAGTTTATGTTCCCTCTAACTCTCTCTTTATAGGAAAGGATTTATGAAAATGATTTACAATCTGTGAGTCAATTAATTCAACAGTGGAAGCCTAAAAATGGAAAATCGAGGAATCTATCAGTGGCTTAGTCCATGAGGCTGGTTGGCTCAACTCACCTTCATATACACAGAACTCCTCAAGAAGAAGGTTCTATAGTCAATGAAGAAATAGACTTGCTACCAAAGCGAAAAAGAACAGGCAAAGAGTAAAACATTCCTTCTTCCATGTCCTTGTATAGGTTTCCAGTAGAAGATGAGGCAAAGATGAGTGGTTGGTTTTGCAGTATGAAGATATGGATTAAAGTTATATTTTTCAGCTTTATAGATCCAGAAGAGAAGTAGAGAAGACTATTTCAAACAAGCAAGAGCACTTTACAATTGTGTCCTTAATTTGGGTGTTTTGCTTAATTCCATATGGAGTCAAGTTAAAAACCAAGAGTCATGATCACACCTCTTTTCAGCTTGAAAGATAATCATATCTCCTCTTTACATTAACTTCCAAATGAAAAGAATAACAGGTCATAGTAATGCCTAAAAATAATTTAATGACGCAGAGTACAACAGCAGACAAATTACATATTTATCTTGATAATAACTGAAGCTAACATTATATAACTGTCCTTCAAAACCGTCCAGGTTAGAAACAACAAAGTCCAGGTTAGAAACAACTCTCCACCGCCGCTGGGCCACTCCACAACACCTCCCTCATAGGGCAACCCACATTAAGCACAAGGATTCACCTCCCACCTGCTATGTGTATATAGGGTCCCTAGGTCCAGACCAAGCATGCTCCTTATTTGATGGCTCAGTCTCTGCAAGCCCCCTGGGGGCTGGGGCAGCTGTTTCTGTTGGTCTTCTTGTGAGGTTCCTCGCACCTCCAGGGCCTTCCATCTTTTCCCCAACACTTACTCAGGATCGCTAGAGCTCTGCACCTTTCTTAGGTGCAAGTCTGAGCATCTGTCCAAGCTTATTTCTGGCTGGAGTCTCTGAGACAATGGTCAGGTTAGGGTCCAGGCAACCGGGTTTTACAGTCCCAATTCTGGGCGTTCTCAATGTGGTCAAATATCGTCCAACAGAGCCTGATATTCTTCTTCTGTGAGAGGAGCCTCGAGTGTTGGTTCGATCTGCTCCCATGGTACATCTGGGTCCAGAGCGGCTGGTCCCTGTTCCTCTTCCACTGTTCTCGCCAGTTGCTCCAGGAAGAGCTGGACAGGGCAGGAGTTGCTGGATTCTGGGTAGGCCTCTGTGAAGAAGGTGAGTTCGGGTCTTGACATCAACGCTTCTGCACACTGGCCTCCTGCAGAACCCGATGTCAACAAGCTGTCGCGGGAAGCCTCCTGCTCAATGCAACACGATGCTCCAGGAGCCCTTTCCGGGCCAGGAGAGGCAGGCAGGTCCTCACCTTTAGCTGTGCTGCCTCCAGCGCGGCCTTTCTGCCTGGCCTTTCTGTTCTGGAACCATATGTGGACGGTGTCCTCAGGCAAACCTGTGCTCAGGGCCAGTTGCACCCTCGTGGCATAGTCTGGGGATGGAGAGAAATCAAAAGCTTGCACTAGCACGCTGATCTGCGCTGGACTAAGCCGCGTTCGAGGCCTTCTCCGTTCTGAGGGCGGGCCTCTTGCTTGTTGTACCCTGGCGACAAGCTTTTCAGGAGGCTGTTGGGAGGCTTCATGGCTGGAGCCTGCGGTGGTCTGCTTTGAGGTCTTCCTCGACATGCCAGTTCTATTTCTGCGGTTTTGAAACCACACGCGGATGGAGGACTCTGGAACTCCGAATTCCCTGGCCAGTTCCTGCCTGGTCCTGAAGCTCGGGTAAGGTGTCTTGGCGAAAACTGAGAGCAAGACCTCCTTCTGCTTGGCCTGCCAAACAGTCTTTTGACGCCGGGATGTCTTTGCCGTGCTGCAGCCACCCACATCTGCCTGATCTTCCATCCTGCTGAAGACACTTTGACAGGAGTTCTTCCTCTCCAGTGTGTACTCAGAACAACACCCAGGAAAGTGCAGACTATGGCAAATGCGTAAATTAGTCCGCTGCTCACCCTTAAATACCGACCTGAAGCCCCACCCACTCCCTCGAGGCCTCCAATTACAGGCCAAACCGTGGAACGCTCTTCTGCTTCCAAACTGTGAAACCCTTCCTTCCTCTTGCGAATTTTCCCATATCCCACCCTAAAGCAGCCTTTCCAGAAACAGTTGGCCTTGTGTTCTACCCAAATTCCACTGCTTAGCTCACAGTACGCACCTGTGTTGGCCCACAAGGAGTTTGAGGGGAGAGTCTAAGGCACGGCTTCTGATGATCAGGCAAGGAGAAGAGGCATAAGCCAGGAGCAGTCTTTGCCTACTTTCACAAGGTCATTCATTCAGCTCTGGCTGATGCTCAAGGAGGAACGTGGCTAGAACAGATCTTGCACTCTGCGTGTGCCGTCTGCCTTAAGTTCCTTTGAGCTCCAGTCACCCGGTGTATGATTTCAACAATCTAAATATGGTTAGGACCCTGCAAGTCTAAGCATTTGGGCAAAGAGTAGACTTATCCTGCAGAAAGACTCCTGGAATTATTTCTGAATTTCTCCTTCAGTGGCAGACTACAGAAGGTGTCAACTTCACTCTTGGACCCTCTGGTTCCACCTATTTAATCCACCATACACTTTGTGCGTGTAGAAGGCAATCTCCCACAGCCTTTCTTGAATGTCTGATGGAGGCATACAGCTGGTTTACAACCTATGACCCTACCTCAGATGAGTGTAAGCCAATGGTGACTATAATCTTTATAGACCAGTCAGCCAGAGATATTTGTAGAAAGCTCCAGAAAATAAAGGGTTTACAGGACAAGTCGTTGAAGGATTTAGTGCAGGTGGCAGAAAAGGTTTTAGACAGCTGGGATATGGAAGAAGAGAAAGAGGAAAGAAAGCAGAAAGAGCAGGAAGTGAGAGAAAGAGAAAGGAAAAGAGGCAAGACAGAAAGTTGACTAAGATCCTGGCCACTGTAGTGCAGTCATAATGATAGGGAGAGAGTTCCTGGAAATCAGAGGGGCCCTCTGTCTAAGGAATAGTATGCCTATTGCAAGGAGAAAGGACACTGGATCAAGAATTGTCCCAAAAGAAAATTGAAGCCCTACACCGGGACCTGGCACACTTCTGGGCCACCAATCCCCAGGTAACTCTTTTCTGATATGTGGATCATATACTATTAGCTGCAGATTATAAAGAAACCTTACTTGAAGCCACAGATCAGCTGTTGCAAGAGCTGGGTGACCTTGGCTATAGACTGTCGGCGAAAAATGCTCATCTCTGCAGGAAACAGGTCAGTTAAGAGGTGGCTATCGGAGGCTAGAAAAGAGACTGTATTTTATATTCCCCCTTCATGGACTACTGAACAACTAAGGGAAATTTTAAGTAAAGAAGTATTTGCCAAGATGGCAGCCCCTCTGTATCCCCTTACAAAGGGCATTGATTCTTGCATCTGGGGAAAGGATGAACAAGGTGCATTTGATAATATCAAACAAGCCTTAATGTCTGCCCTAGCTTTGGTACTCAGATTGTGACCAAAACCTTCCATCTCTATGTGGCCGAGAATCAGGGAATGGCCAACAGATGCTAACACAGTAAATTGGACCCTGGAAGAGACTAGTAGCCTATCTATCCAAAAAGCTTGATTCAGCAGCGGCAGGATGGCCAACCTGCCTGTGAATAATAGCAGCAGTGGCGGCACTCGTAAACGATGCAGACAAACTGACTGTGGGACAGGACCTCACCATCTATGCTCGTCTTGCCCCTGAGAGTGTCATAAGGCAGCCAACTGATCGCTGGCTCACGAACACCTGTATGACATAATACCAGGCTTTGCTATTGAATAAAGGTAGAGTCACCCTTGCCCTGGGTATGGAGCTAAACCCTGCCACCTTATTGTAGGATCCAGAAATCCAGACCATGGAGCATGATTTGCAGCTTCTAGCAAAGGAACAGGGATGGCGAAAGGACTTGAAAGAGCAACCAATTCCTGATGCGGAGGTGACATACTATATGGATGGGAGCAGTTTTTTGTAGAACGGAAAGAGAAAGGCAGAGGCAGTGGTGGTAAATGGACATAAGGTATTCTGGGCCCAGGCGTTGCCGGAGGGCACATCTGTTCAGGGAGCTGAATTGATTGTTTTAATCCAAGCATTAACTCTGGAAAAGGGTAAAAAGACAAACATCTACAGTGATAGTTGGTTCACCTTACCAACAGCCCATGTACATGGGGCCATCTATCAGCAGAGAGGCCTGCTAACATCAGCCGGTAAAGAGATAAAAAATAAAAAATGAGATTCTGGCTTTGGTCAATGCCCTGTTGCTGCCCAACAAGGTAAGCATTATTCATTTCCCGAGACAGCAGAAGGGGACTTCCAGGGCAGCAAAGGGGGATAACATGGCCAATCAGGAGGCTAAAGCAGCTGCTAGAGGAAACTCTGTCCTGGTGGTACTAACTGCTGAACTGCCCAGAGAAGAATGACTAAACTACTCAGAAAGTGACTTAAAGTTAATATGGCAAAAAAAAAAAAAAAAAAGGGGGATATTTGACACCGACGTGGGGGCATGGATTAACTCCAAAGGTAAGATCATTCTACCCCAGGAAGATGCTGAGAGATTAATAACTCAGATGTATAAATGGATTCACTTGAAGGCAAAGAAATTGGCTGAAGTTGTCCGCCAATCCCAGTCCCTAATACTAAACCTCACCCCCTTGAGTGAGTGAGTGACTAGGGCGTGTGAACCTTGCCAGAGTGTAAACATAGGTAAGAATTTCCAGAGCCCAGGGAAGTGGCTGAGAGGAACTGTGGCAGCCTTTTTGGAGTATATGGCAAATTTTGAGTTAATGGCCTCTGAGCAGTGGAACGCTGCCTATTGGCTTTGGCTATTTTCCAAAGTCCAGTTTCTTATAAACTGACCTTGGTGGTCCTACAGCAGACTGCTCTGACCCTGAGAAACTGTGTGCAACCATAGTAACCAGACAGCAGGCTCTGTGTAACCTTGAGTGAGCTCTCCTATGTTCTGACCAAGTAAAGCTCCTACATGAGAAATTGCTTGTGCTTTTCTGCCTACTTAAGTGTTAACCTGACGTCCATTAAATCAACACCTGGATAAGCATGTAGACTTGGTGTCCTTCTCTGTGTCACCCTGTCTCTCTCTTTCTCCCAGCCCTCTCTCAGGTGGTATTCAGCTGTCACTGCTGGCCAGTGACAAGGAACTAGACCTGGAATGCATTGGGAAGTGGATTTCACTGAAAGTAAACCATCCAGGTACAGCAATAAATATCTCCTGGTTTTTGTAGACACTTTCTCAGGATGGGTGGAAGCTTTTCCCACAAAGAAAGAAACCTCCCTGGTCATGGCCAAAAAGATTCTGGAAGACATTTTTCCTCGGTTTGGTATTCCAAAGGTAATTGGTCAGACAATGGGTCAACCTTCATTGCTCAGTTAAGCCAGGAGGTGGCCAGGTTTCTGGGGCTTGACTGTAAGTTACATTGTGCTTACAGACCCCAAAGTTCAGGACATTTAGAGAGAATGAATAGAACTCTCAAAGAGATTCTCACCAAATTGAACATGGAGACTGGCGGTGACAAGGCGGTGCTCCTTCCCTTGGCCCTCTTTAGGGTCAGAAATACTCTCTCCATATAGGTTTAACACCCTTCGAACTACTATATGGGTTTCTGTTCCCTGACTCTTCCTGGGTACCCCCTTGATAAAACTAGTGGTAAATCTGACTTGTACAGGCCGAAAGAATTGCAGCTTATTCAGAAATAATTTTGGAGCAAGGTTGGCAGTACATATGTTCCTGGGTCCTTTTAGGTGCCCCATCAGTTCCACGTTGAAGATCTGGTATATGTGCAGTGACATGGCAGCCAGAATCTGGAACCTCAGTTGAAGGGTCCTTATTACATCTTCCTCACCACGCCAACTGCCGTCAAAATAGAGGGCATCATAGCTTGAATCCACGTGTCACATGTTAAGCCGGCTTTTCATCAACCTGCAACACCTGGAAACTCCAAGCCTCCAGCTACTGGCTGAAACTGAAACTCATCAGGGACAATAAACTCTCAGACAAGAACTCCCCTTTTTCTGGGAAAGTATAAGTGCAGTTCAGGTCCTGATGCTCCAGAAAGAGTATCAACCTCTCCATGAGGTTGATCCACAATTTTAGGGTTAAAATTGAGGCAAAAAAGGGGGGGTGAGAGACCACCTGGGAATGAGAAAAACAACAGTGATTATTTGAATTGAAGTCAGGTGTAGATAACTCTTGAAGGAAAGGGTCAACTGTTCTGAGAACAACTATCTACAACCACCTGTAAACTATCTACAACCAGCTGTACACTACCTAAAACCAGGTGTAAACTATCTTCATGCTATTCTTGCTGAACAATCAATGTATAGAGCAAAAGTGGCTTCAATTTCAGGTATAAAACCCTGTCCTTTGCATATTGAGGGCTGTCTCCTGTCTTTGTAGGGGGACCCTATAGAAATTGGAATAAAACTCTTGCTTTTGCCTCAAGTTGTGGTCTATGAGTGTTCCTGGGAAGTGCACAATCCTGAGCTCCTGAGCAGTGAGACTCCAGGTCTAACAACATGAAACTAAAACGCTTTTGCCATCCATTCTTTAGGTGGTGAAGCAGCTTATAAAATGGGAAACCACTGTTCCAGCTATGCAACAGACAGGTTTATATCTAGACCATTCAAAGAAGTCATAAAATGTAAACATGAAGAAACAAACAAACAAACAATATAGAAAAGATCATCCTGAGTGAGGTATCTCAGAAGCAGAAAGACATACACGGTATATACTCGATTTTAAGTGGAGGCTAGACCTATAATATAGGATAAACATTCTAAAATCTATAAGAAGATAAACAAAAAGATAAACAAGAAAGAGGACCTGGTTTAAGATGATCAATCCTCACGTAGAAAGACAAATGGGATGGACATAGGAGAAAACAAGAAACAGGACCCTAGCCTACCACAGAGGACCTTGGAAAGCCTCTACCTAGTAGTATATCAAAGCAGGTGCTGAGACTCATAACCAAACCTTGGGCAGAGCACAGGGAATCATATAAAAAAGGGGGAGTTAGTGTGACCTGGAGAGGGCAGGAACTCCACAAGGACCAAATATATCAGGGCACAGGGGTCTTTTATGAGACTGTATCTCCAACCAAGGACAATGTACGCATAGAACCTAGCACCCCTGCTCAAATATAGTCCATGTTAGCTCTGTCTCCAAGTGGGTACCATACTAAGTGGAACAGGGACTATTACAGACATGAACTCAATGGCTGGCTCTTTGACTTCCCCCCTCACAAGGCAGGATCAGATTTGCTAGGCCACAGAGGAGGACATTGCAGCAAACCTGATGATGCCTGATAATCTAGGGTCAGTTGGAACAGGCAGAAGCCCTCGCCTATCAGTAGACTTGGAAAGGTGTAGGTAGTAGATGAGGGAAGGAGGGTAGGAAAGGGAGGGAATGAGGGGACTGGTCTACACCTTGGATACAAAGTTAATAAACTGTATCTAATATTAAAAAAATAAAAAGTAAAAAAGTGGAACATAAAACAAAGTTCTTAAAGATGAAACACAAAATGCTGACAGTTTTTTGTTTCTTTGAAAACAGAATTTTTTTTCTGAACAATTTTCCTGTCCCAGGCTCTCTTTATAGAACAACCTGTGCTTGAACGCACAGAGATCCACCTACCTTTAACTTCCTGAGTGCTAGGAATGCAGGCGCTCACCAACAGCCCTAGCTGCTGACAGTTTATTTAGTTGTAGCATTTTATTTTTGTTGTTGTTTCATGCACTACATCTGAACTGCAGTTTCCTCTTCCTCCACTCCTCCCAGACACAATCTATCCACCACTACTCTGCCCAACTCTGCCCAGCTCACCTCTCTTTCATCCACTGCTTTTTTTCCATTTATTTTTTCAATGAAAAAAAATGTGATGGCATAGCAAGTTATAATAAAACTAGGAACAATCCCTCACATCAGAGTTGGTCAAAGCAATACATGAGGAGAGAAAGTGTAGCTAAAGCAGGAAAAAGAGTCAGAGACACCCCCATTCTCACTGTTGGAAGTCCCTCAGCGAAATCAGGATAATAATCATAAGGTGTATGCCAACAACCTAGCTCACAAGACTCATAGAATGTTTATGTTTTTGTCCTTCAGTCTCTGATACCCTATGAACTCAGTTGACTCAGTGGGCCATGTGCTTGTTGTGTCCTTAATATCTCTGGTTCCTACAATACATATTCCCTCATTTGTGGGGTTCCCCTGGATACATCATTGTGTTTGGATAAGGGTCTCTGCATCTGTTCCCATGAGATGCCTCGTGATGTCTCTCTGATGACAACTGGGCTAGGCACTCATCAATGATTATAGCATAGTATCTTTCATTGTCACTTTTTGTCTGTCATGTTTACAGATATCGTGTGTCTCTAGGTTATCTTGACTCTGGTTCATGGTCATCCAGGCAGTGTCAGGCATGGACTTCCCCTCATGGTGTGGGCCTCAATGTGTTTTCTGGAGTGTATTTCACATTATTGGGTTGGGGTTTTCCTTCTAGTATCTTCTGTAGGGCTGGATGGCTGCATATATACTGGGTATAGTAGTCTGGGTTGGCATCGGTGGTCTCTTCGTGTCTGCATGATATCCATCCAAGCCCTTCTGGCTTTCATAGTCTCTGCTGAGAATTCTAGTGTGATTCGGATAGGTCTACTCATTATTTGAATGCTATTTTGGTATTAGCAGTGTCATGCATAGAACAGTTAATTTTCATGGTGTCATCCCCATATAAAATAGAATCTCTGTAACCTGAGAAAATAAAAAATGAACACACTATAATGTGTGCTGAGTGAATTAAGACGAAGAAGGGACTAATTTGAGGTAAAAATAAACTATATATAAATGCTGCAAAAAATTAAAATACTTGTAATTCAATTATGATATTTTAGAATATAACTGCATCAAAAAATTTAATTCCTATGCCATCAATATACCCAAAAATGTATGTAGCATTTTGCCTTTGCATGATGATGAATATTTTTCTATAACTCCTCATATGAAAAGTACTGTTGTTTAAGTGATTTCTGAATGAATTACATAACATTATTAAAAGCAGAAAATTTGGTAGTTCTATGTGAAAGATAATTATATGCATAGTTTATGTTCCCTCTAACTCTCTCTTTATAGGAAAGGATTTATGAAAATGATTTACAATCTGTGAGTCAATTAATTCAACAGTGGATGCCTAAAAATGGAAAATCGAGGAATCTATCAGTGGCTTAGTCCATGAGGCTGGTTGGCTCAACTCACCTTCATATACACAGAACTCCTCAAGAAGAAGGTTCTATAGTCAATGAAGAAATAGACTTGCTACCAAAGCGAAAAAGAACAGGCAAAGAGTAAAACATTCCTTCTTCCATGTCCTTGTATAGGTTTCCAGTGGAAGATGAGGCAAAGATGAGTGGTTGGTTTTGCAGTATGAAGATATGGATTAAAGTTATATTTTTCAGCTTTATAGATCCAGAAGAGAAGTAGAGAAGACTATTTCAAACAAGCAAGAGTACTTTACAATTGTGTCCTTAATTTGGGTGTTTTGCTTAATTCCATATGCAGTCAAGTTAAAAACGAAGAGTCATGATCACACCTCTTTTCAGCTTGAAAGATAATCATATCTCCTCTTGACATTAACTTCCAAATGAAAAGAATAACAGGTCATAGTAATGCCTAAAAATAATTTAATGACGCAGAGTACAACAGCAGACAAATTACATATTTATCTTGATAATAACTGAAGCTAACATTATATAACTGTCCTTCAAAACCGTCCAGGTTAGAAACAACAAAGTCCAGGTTAGAAACAACTCTCCACCGCCGCTGGGCCACTCCACAACACCTCCCTCATAGGGCAACCCACATTAAGCACAAGGTTTCATCTCCCACCTGCTATGTGTTTATAGGGTCCCTAGGTCCAGACCAAGCATGCTCCTTATTTGATGGCTCAGTCTCTGCAAGCCCCCTGGGGGCTGGGGCAGCTGTTTCTGTTGGTCTTCTTGTGAGGTTCCTCGCACCTCCAGGGCCTTCCATCTTTTCCCCAACACTTACTCAGGATCGCTAGAGCTCTGCACCTTTCTTAGGTGCAAGTCTGAGCATCTGTCCAAGCTTATTTCTGGCTGGAGTCTCTGAGACAATGGTCAGGTTAGGGTCCAGGCAACCGGGTTTTACAGTCCCAATTCTGGGCGTTCTCAATGTGGTCAAATATCGTCCAACAGAGCCTGATATTCTTCTTCTGTGAGAGGAGCCTCGAGTGTTGGTTCGATCTGCTCCCATGGTACATCTGGGTCCAGAGCGGCTGGTCCCTGTTCCTCTTCCACTGTTCTCGCCAGTTGCTCCAGGAAGAGCTGGACAGGGCAGGAGTTGCTGGATTCTGGGTAGGCCTCTGTGAAGAAGGTGAGTTCGGGTCTTGACATCAACGCTTCTGCACACTGGCCTCCTGCAGAACCCGATGTCAACAAGCTGTCGCGGGAAGCCTCCTGCTCAATGCAACACGATGCTCCAGGAGCCCTTTCCGGGCCAGGAGAGGCAGGCAGGTCCTCACCTTTAGCTGTGCTGCCTCCAGCGCGGCCTTTCTGCCTGGCCTTTCTGTTCTGGAACCATATGTGGACGGTGTCCTCAGGCAAACCTGTGCTCAGGGCCAGTTGCACCCTCGTGGCATAGTCTGGGGATGGAGAGATCTCAAAAGCTTGCACTAGCATGCTGATCTGCGCTGGACTAAGCCGCGTTCGAGGCCTTCTCCGTTCTGAGGGCGGGCCTCTTGCTTGTTGTACCCTGGCGACAAGCTTTTCAGGAGGCTGTTGGGAGGCTTCATGGCTGGAGCCTGCGGTGGTCTGCTTTGAGGTCTTCCTCGACATGCCAGTTCTATTTCTGCGGTTTTGAAACCACACGCGGATGGAGGACTCTGGAACTCCGAATTCCCTGGCCAGTTCCTGCCTGGTCCTGAAGCTCGGGTAAGGTGTCTTGGCGAAAACTGAGAGCAAGACCTCCTTCTGCTTGGCCTGCCAAACAGTCTTTTGACGCCGGGATGTCTTTGCCGTGCTGCAGCCACCCACATCTGCCTGATCTTCCATCCTGCTGAAGACACTTTGACAGGAGTTCTTCCTCTCCAGTGTGTACTCAGAACAACACCCAGGAAAGTGCAGACTATGGCAAATGCGTAAATTAGTCCGCTGCTCACCCTTAAATACCGACCTGAAGCCCCACCCACTCCCTCGAGGCCTCCAATTACAGGCCAAACCGTGGAACGCTCTTCTGCTTCCAAACTGTGAAACCCTTCCTTCCTCTTGCGAATTTTCCCATATCCCACCCTAAAGCAGCCTTTCCAGAAACAGTTGGCCTTGTGTTCTACCCAAATTCCACTGCTTAGCTCACAGTACGCACCTGTGTTGGCCCACAAGGAGTTTGAGGGGAGAGTCTAAGGCACGGCTTCTGATGATCAGGCAAGAAGAGGCATAAGCCAGGAGCAGTCTTTGCCTACTTTCACAAGGTCATTCATTCAGCTCTGGCTGATGCTCAAGGAGGAACGTGGCTAGAACAGATCTTGCACTCTGCGTGTGCCGTCTGCCTTAAGTTCCTTTGAGCTCCAGTCACCCGGTGTATGATTTCAACAATCTAAATATGGTTAGGACCCTGCAAGTCTAAGCATTTGGGCAAAGAGTAGACTTATCCTGCAGAAAGACTCCTGGAATTATTTCTGAATTTCTCCTTCAGTGGCAGACTACAGAAGGTGTCAACTTCACTCTTGGACCCTCTGGTTCCACCTATTTAATCCACCATACACTTTGTGCGTGTAGAAGGCAATCTCCCACAGCCTTTCTTGAATGTCTGATGGAGGCATACAGCTGGTTTACAACCTATGACCCTACCTCAGATGAGTGTAAGCCAATGGTGACTATAATCTTTATAGACCAGTCAGCCAGAGATATTTGTAGAAAGCTCCAGAAAATAAAGGGTTTACTGGACAAGTCGTTGAAGGATTTAGTGCAGGTGGCAGAAAAGGTTTTAGACAGCTGGGATATGGAAGAAGAGAAAGAGGAAAGAAAGCAGAAAGAGCAGGAAGTGAGAGAAAGAGAAAGGAAAAGAGGCAAGACAGAAAGTTGACTAAGATCCTGGCCACTGTAGTGCAGTCATAATGATAGGGAGAGGGTTCCTGGAAATCAGAGGGGCCCTCTGTCTAAGGAATAGTATGCCTATTGCAAGGAGAAAGGACACTGGATCAAGAATTGTCCCAAAAGAAAATTGAAGCCCTACACCGGGACCTGGCACACTTCTGGGCCACCAATCCCCAGGTACCTCTTTTCTGATATGTGGATCATATACTATTAGCTGCAGATTATAAAGAAACCTTACTTGACGCCACAGATCAGCTGTTGCAAGAGCTGGGTGACCTTGGCTATAGACTGTCGGCGAAAAATGCTCATCTCTGCAGGAAACAGGTCAGTTAAGAGGTGGCTATCGGAGGCTAGAAAAGAGACTGTATTTTATATTCCCCCTTCATGGACTACTGAACAACTGAGGGAAATTTTAAGTAAAGAAGTATTTGCCAAGATGGCAGCCCCTCTGTATCCCCTTACAAAGGGCATTGATTCTTGCATCTGGGGAAAGGATGAACAAGCTGCATTTGATAATATCAAACAAGCCTTAATGTCTGCCCCAGCTTTGGTACTCAGATTGTGACCAAAACCTTCCATCTCTATGTGGCCGAGAATCAGGGAATGGCCAACAGATGCTAACACAGTAAATTGGACCCTGGAAGAGACTAGTAGCCTATCTATCCAAAAAGCTTGATTCAGCAGCGGCAGGATGGCCAACCTGCCTGTGAATAATAGCAGCAGTGGCGGCACTAGTAAACGATGCAGACAAACTGACTGTGGGACAGGACCTCACCATCTATGCTCTTCTTGCCCCTGAGAGTGTCATAAGGCAGCCAACTGATCGCTGGCTCACGAACACCTGTATGACATAATACCAGGCTTTGCTATTGAATAAAGGTAGAGTCACCCTTGCCCTGGCTATGGAGCTAAACCCTGCCACCTTATTGTAGGATCCAGAAATCCAGACCATGGAGCATGATTTGCAGGTTCTAGCAAAGGAACAGGGATGGCGAAAGGACTTGAAAGAGCAACCAATTCCTGATGCGGAGGTGACATACTATATGGATGGGAGCAGTTTTTTGTAGAACGGAAAGAGAAAGGCAGAGGCAGTGGTGGTAAATGGACATAAGGTATTCTGGGCCCAGGCGTTGCCGGAGGGCACATCTGTTCAGGGAGCTGAATTGATTGTTTTAATCCAAGCATTAACTCTGGAAAAGGGTAAAAAGACAAACATCTACACTGATAGTTGGTTCACCTTACCAACAGCCCATGTACATGGGGCCATCTATCAGCAGAGAGGCCTGCTAACATCAGCCGGTAAAAGATAAAAAATAAAAAATGAGATTCTGGCTTTGGTCAATGCCCTGTTGCTGCCCGACAAGGTAAGCATTATTCATTTCCCGGGACAGCAGAAGGGGACTTCCAGGGCAGCAAAGGGGGATAACATGGCCAATCAGGAGGCTAAAGCAGCTGCTAGAGGAAACTCTGTCCTGGTGGTACTAACTGCTGAACTGCCCAGAGAAGAATGACTAAACTACTCAGAAAGTGACTTAAAGTTAATATGGCAAAAAAAAAAAAAAAACAAAGGGGATATTTGACACCGACGTGGGGGCATGGATTAACTCCAAAGGTAAGATCATTCTACCCCAGGAAGATGCTGAGAGATTAATAACTCAGATGTATAAATGGATTCACTTGAAGGCAAAAAAATTGGCTGAAGTTGTCCGCCAATCCCAGTCCCTAATACTAAACCTCACCCCCTTGAGTGAGTGAGTGACTAGGGCGTGTGAACCTTGCCAGAGTGTAAACATAGGTAAGAATTTCCAGAGCCCAGGGAAGTGGCTGAGAGGAACTGTGGCAGCCTTTTTGGAGTATATGGCAAATTTTGAGTTAATGGCCTCTGAGCAGTGGAACGCTGCCTATTGGCTTTGGCTATTTTCCAAAGTCCAGTTTCTTATAAACTGACCTTGGTGGTCCTACAGCAGACTGCTCTGACCCTGAGAAACTGTGTGCAACCATAGTAACCAGACAGCAGGCTCTGTGTAACCTTGAGTGAGCTCTCCTATGTTCTGACCAAGTAAAGCTCCTACATGAGAAACTGCTTGTACTTTTCTGCCTACTTAAGTGTTAACCTGACGTCCATTAAATCAACACCTGGATAAGCATGTAGACTTGGTGTCCTTCTCTGTGTCACCCTGTCTCTCTCTTTCTCCCAGCCCTCTCTCAGGTGGTATTCAGCTGTCACTGCTGGCCAGTGACAAGGAACTAGACCTGGAATGCATTGGGAAGTGGATTTCACTGAAAGTAAACCATCCAGGTACAGCAATAAATATCTCCTGGTTTTTGTAGACACTTTCTCAGGATGGGTGGAAGCTTTTCCCACAAAGAAAGAAACCTCCCTGGTCATGGCCAAAAAGATTCTGGAAGACATTTTTCCTCGGTTTGGTATTCCAAAGGTAATTGGGTCAGACAATGGGTCAACCTTCATTGCTCAGTTAAGCCAGGAGGTGGCCAGGTTTCTGGGGCTTGACTGTAAGTTACATTGTGCTTATAGACCCCAAAGTTCAGGACATTTAGAGAGAATGAATAGAACTCTCAAAGAGATTCTCACCAAATTGAACATGGAGACTGGCGGTGACAAGGCCGTGCTCCTTCCCTTGGCCCTCTTTAGGGTCAGAAATACTATCTCCATATAGGTTTAACACCCTTCGAACTACTATATGGGTTTCTGTTCCCTGACTCTTCTTGGGTACCCCCTTGATAAAACTAGTGGTAAATCTGCTTGTACAGGCTGAAAGAATTGCAGCTTATTCAGAAAGAAATTTGGAGCAAGGTTGGCAGTGCATATGTGCCTGGGTCCTTTTAGGTGCCCCATCAGTTCCACGTTGAAGATCTGGTATATGTGCAGTGACATGGCAGCCAGAATCTGGAACCTCAGTTGAAGGGTCCTTATTACATCTTCCTCACCACGCCAACTGCCGTCAAAATAGAGGGCATCATAGCTTGAATCCACGTGTCACATGTTAAACCGGCTTTTCATCAATCTGCAACACCTGGAAACTCCAAGCCTCCAGCTACCGGCTGAAACTGAAACTCATCAGGGACAATAAACTCTCAGACAAGAACTCCCCCTTTTCTGGGAAAGTATAAGTGCAGTTCAGGTCCTGATGCTCCAGAAAGAGTATCAACCTCTCCATGAGGTTGATCCACAATTTTAGGGTTAAAATTGAGGCAAAAAAGGGGGGGTGAGAGACCACCTGGGAATGAGAAAATCAACAGTGATTATTTGAATTGAAGTCAGTTGTAGATAACTCTTGAAGGAAAGGGTCAACTGTTCTGAGAACAACTATCTACAACCACCTGTAAACTATCTACAACCAGCTGTATACTACCTAAAACCAGGTGTAAACTATCTTCATGCTATTCTTGCTGAACAATCAATGTATAGAGCAAAAGTGGTTTCAATTTCAGGTATAAAACCCTGTCCTTTGCATATTTAGGGCTGTCTCCTGTCTTTGTAGGGGGACCCTATAGAAATTGGAATAAAACTCTTGCTTTTGCCTCAAGTTGTGGTCTATGAGTGTTCCTGGGAAGTGCACAATCCTGAGCTCCTGAGCAGTGAGACTCCAGGTCTAACAACATGAAACTAAAACGCTTTTGCCATCCATTCTTTAGGTGGTGAAGCAGCTTATAAAATGGGAAACCACTGTTCCAGCTATGCAACAGACAGGTTTATATCTAGACCATTCAAAGAAGTCATAAAATGTAAACATGAAGAAACAAACAAACAAACAATCTAGAAAAGATCATCCTGAGTGAGGTATCTCAGAAGCAGAAAGACATACACGGTATATACTCGATTTTAAGTGGAGGCTAGACCTATAATATAGGATAAACATACTAAAATCTATAAAAAGATAAACAAGAAAGAGGACCTGGGTTAAGATGATCAATCCTCACCTAGAAAGACAAATGGGATGGACATAGGAGAAAACAAGAAACAGGACCCTAGCCTACCACAGAGGACCTGGGAAAGACTCTACCTAGTAGTAGAGTCAAAGCAGGTGTTGAGACTCATAACCAAACCTTGAGCAGAGCACAGGGAATCATATAAAAAAAGGGGGAGTTAGTGTGACCTGGAGAGGGCAGGAACTCCACAAGGACCAAATATATCAGGGCACAGGGGTCTTTTATGAGACTGTATCTCCAACCAAGGACAATGTACGCATAGAACCTAGCACCCCTGCTCAAATATAGTCCATGTTAGCTCTGTCTCCAAGTGGGTACCATACTAAGTGGAACAGGGACTATTACAGACATGAACTCAATGGCTGGCTCTTTGACTTCCCCCCTCACAAGGCAGGATCAGATTTGCTAGGCCACAGAGGAGGACATTGCAGCAAACCTGATGATGCCTGATAATCTAGGGTCAGTTGGAACAGGCAGAAGCCCTCGCCTATCAGTAGACTTGGAAAGGTGTAGGTAGTAGATGAGGGAAGGAGGGTAGGAAAGGGAGGGAATGAGGGGACTGGTCTACAGCTTGGATACAAAGTTAATAAACTGTATCTAATATTAAAAAAATAAAAAGTAAAAAAGTGGAACATAAAACAAAGTTCCTAAAGATGAAACACAAAATGCTGACAGTTTTTTGTTTCTTTGAAAACAGAATTTTTTTTCTGAACAATTTTCCTGTCCCAGGCTCTCTTTATAGAACAACCTGTGCTTGAACGCACAGAGATCCACCTACCTTTAACTTCCTGAGTGCTAGGAATGCAGGCGCTCACCAACAGCCCTAGGTGCTGACAGTTTATTTAGTTTTAGCATTTTATTTTTGTTGTTGTTTCATGCACTACATCTGAACTGCAGTTTCCTCTTCCTCCACTCCTCCCAGACACAATCTATCCACCACTACTCTGCCCAACTCTGCCCAGCTCACCTCTCCTTCATCCACTGCTTTTTTTCCATTTATTTTATTTTCAATGAAAAAAAAATGTGATGGCATAGCAAGTTATAATAAAACTAGGAACAATCCCTCACATCAGAGTTGGTCAAAGCAATACATGAGGAGAGAAAGTGTAGCTAAAGCAGGAAAAAGAGTCAGAGACACCCCCATTCTCACTGTTGGAAGTCCCTCAGCGAAATCAGGATAATAATCATAAGGTGTATGCCAACAACCTAGCTCACAAGACTCATAGAATGTTTATGTTTTTGTCCTTCAGTCTCTGATCCCCTATGAACTCAGTTGACTCAGTGGGCCATGTGCTTGTTGTGTCCTTAATATCTCTGGTTCCTACAAAACATATTCCCTCATTTGTGGGGTTCCCCTGGATACATCATTGTGTTTGGATAAGGGTCTCTGCATCTGTTCCCATGAGATGCCTTGTGATGTCTCTCTGATGACAACTGGGCTAGGCACTCATCAATGATTATAGCATAGTATCTTTCATTGTCATTTTTTGTCTGTCATGTTTACAGATATCGTGTGTCTCTAGGTTATCTTGACTCTGGTTCATGGTCATCCAGGCAGTGTCAGGCATGGACTTCCCCTCATGGTGTGGGCCTCAATGTGTTTTCTGGAGTGTATTTCACATTATTGGGTTGGGGTTTTCCTTCTAGTATCTTCTGTAGGGCTGGATGGCTGCATATATACTGGGTATAGTAGTCTGGGTTGGCATCGGTGGTCTCTTCGTGTCTGCATGATATCCATCCAAGCCCTTCTGGCTTTCATAGTCTCTGCTGAGAATTCTAGTGTGATTCGGATAGGTCTACTCATTATTTGAATGCTATTTTGGTATTAGCAGTGTCATGCATAGAACAGTTAATTTTCATGGTGTCATCCCCATATAAAATAGAATCTCTGTAACCTGAGAAAATAAAAAATGAACACACTATAATGTGTGTTGAGTGAATTAAGACAAGGAAGGGACTAATTTGAGGTAAAAATAAACTATATATAAATGCTGCGAAAAATTAAAATACTTGTAATTCAATTATGATATTTTAGAATATAACTACATCAAAAAATTTAATTCCTATGCCATCAATATACCCAAAAATGTAGGTAGCATTTTGCCTTTGCATGATGATGAATATTTTTCTATAACTCCTCATATGAAAAGTACTGTTGTTTAAGTGATTTCTGAATGAATTACATAACATTATTAAAAGCAGAAAATTTGGTAGTTCTACGTGAAAGATAATTATATGCATAGTTTATGTTTCCCTCTAACTCTCTCTTTATAGGAAAGGATTTATGAAAATGATTTACAATCTGTGAGTCAATTAATTCAACAGTGGATGCCTAAAAATGGAAAATCGAGGAATCTATCAGTGGCTTAGTCCATGAGGCTGGTTGGCTCAACTCACCTTCATATACACAGAACTCCTCAAGAAGAAGGTTCTATAGTCAATGAAGAAATAGACTTGCTCCCAAAGCGAAAAAGAACAGGCAAAGAGTAAAACATTCCTTCTTCCTTGTCCTTGTATAGGTTTCCAGTAGAAGATGAGGCAAAGATGAGTGGTTGGTTTTGCAGTATGAAGATATGGATTAAAGTTATATTTTTCAGCTTTATAGATCCAGAAGAGAAGTAGAGAAGACTATTTCAAACAAGCAAGAGCACTTTACAATTGTGTCCTTAATTTGGGTGTTTTGCTTAATTCCATATGCAGTCAAGTTAAAAACCAAGAGTCATCATCACACCTCTTTTCATCTTGAAAGATAATCATATCTCCTCTTTACATTAACTTCCAAATGAAAAGAATAACAGGTCATAGTAATGCCTAAAAATAATTTAATGACGCAGAGTACAACAGCAGACAAATTACATATTTATCTTGATAATAACTGAAGCTAACATTATATTACTGTCCTCCAAAACCGTCCAGGTTAGAAACAACAAAGTCCAGGTTAGAAACAACTCTCCACCGCCGCTGGGCCACTCCACAACACCTCCCTCATAGGGCAACCCACATTAAGCACAAGGATTCACCTCCCACCTGCTAGGTGTATGTAGGGTCCCTAGGTCCAGACCAAGCATGCTCCTTATTTGATGGCTCAGTCTCTGCAAGCCCCCTGGGGGCTGGGGCAGCTGTTTCTGTTGGTCTTATTGTGAGGTTCCTCGCACCTCCAGGACCTTCCATCTTTTCCCCAACACTTACTCAGGATCGCTAGAGCTCTGCACCTTTCTTAGGTGCAAGTCTGAGCATCTGTCCAAGCTTATTTCTGGCTGGAGTCTCTGAGACAATGGTCAGGTTAGGGTCCAGGCAACCGGGTTTTACAGTCCCAATTCTGGGTGTTCTCAATGTGGTCAAATATCGTCCAACAGAGCCTGATATTCTTCTTCTGTGAGAGGAGCCTCGAGTGTTGGTTCGATCTGCTCCCATGGTACATCTGGGTCCAGAGCGGCTGGTCCCTGTTCCTCTTTCACTGTTCTCACCAGTTGCTCCAGGAAGAGCTGGACAGGGCAGGAGTTGCTGGATTCTGGGTAGGCCTCTGTGAAGAAGGTGAGTTCGGGTCTTGACATCAACGCTTCTGCACACTGGCCTCCTGCAGAACCCGATGTCAACAAGCTGTCGCGGGAAGCCTCCTGCTCAATGCAACAAGATGCTCCAGGAGCCCTTTCCGGGCCAGGAGAGGCAGGCAGGTCCTCACCTTTAGCTGTGCTGCCTCCAGCGCGGCCTTTCTGCCTGGCCTTTCTGTTCTGGAACCATATGTGGACGGTGTCCTCAGGCAAACCTGTGCTCAGGGCCAGTTGCACCCTCGTGGCATAGTCTGGGGATGGAGAGATCTCAAAAGCTTGCAGTAGCATGCTGATCTGCGCTGGACTAAGCCGCGTTCGAGGCCTTCTCCGTTCTGAGGGCGGGCCTCTTGCTTGTTGTACCCTGGCGACAAGCTTTTCAGGAGGCTGTTGGGAGGCTTCATGGCTGGAGCCTGCGGTGGTCTGCTTTGAGGTCTTCCTCGACATGCCAGTTCTATTTCTGCGGTTTTGAAACCACACGCGGATGGAGGACTCTGGAACTCCGAATTCCCTGGCCAGTTCCTGCCTGGTCCTGAAGCTCGGGTAAGGTGTCTTGGCGAAAACTGAGAGCAAGACCTCCTTCTGCTTGGCCTGCCAAACAGTCTTTTGACGCCGGGATGTCTTTGCCGTGCTGCAGCCACCCACATCTGCCTGATCTTCCATCCTGCTGAAGACACTTTGACAGGAGTTCTTCCTCTCCAGTGTGTACTCAGAACAACACCCAGGAAAGTGCAGACTATGGCAAATGCGTAAATTAGTCCGCTGCTCACCCTTAAATACCGACCTGAAGCCCCACCCACTCCCTCGAGGCCTCCAATTACAGGCCAAACCGTGGAACGCTCTTCTGCTTCCAAACTGTGAAACCCTTCCTTCCTCTTGCGAATTTTCCCATATCCCACCCTAAAGCAGCCTTTCCAGAAACAGTTGGCCTTGTGTTCTACCCAAATTCCACTGCTTAGCTCACAGTACGCACCTGTGTTGGCCCACAAGGAGTTTGAGGGGAGAGTCTAAGGCACGGCTTCTGATGATCAGGCAAGGAGAAGAGGCATAAGCCAGGAGCAGTCTTTGCCTACTTTCACAAGGTCATTCATTCAGCTCTGGCTGATGCTCAAGGAGGAACGTGGCTAGAACAGATCTTGCACTCTGCGTGTGCCGTCTGCCTTAAGTTCCTTTGAGCTCCAGTCACCCGGTGTATGATTTCAACAATCTAAATATGGTTAGGACCCTGCAAGTCTAAGCATTTGGGCAAAGAGTAGACTTATCCTGCAGAAAGACTCCTGGAATTATTTCTGAATTTCTCCTTCAGTGGCAGACTACAGAAGGTGTCAACTTCACTCTTGGACCCTCTGGTTCCACCTATTTAATCCACCATACACTTTGTGCGTGTGGAAGGCAATCTCCCACAGCCTTTCTTGAATGTCTGATGGAGGCATACAGCTGGTTTACAACCTATGACCCTACCTCAGATGAGTGTAAGCCAATGGTGACTATAATCTTTATAGACCAGTCAGCCAGAGATATTTGTAGAAAGCTCCAGAAAATAAAGGGTTTACAGGACAAGTCGTTGAAGGATTTAGTGCAGGTGGCAGAAAAGGTTTTAGACAGCTGGGATATGGAAGAAGAGAAAGAGGAAAGAAAGCAGAAAGAGCAGGAAGTGAGAGAAAGAGAAAGGAAAAGAGGCAAGACAGAAAGTTGACTAAGATCCTGGCCACTGTAGTGCAGTCATAATGATAGGGAGAGAGTTCCTGGAAATCAGAGGGGCCCTCTGTCTAAGGAATAGTATGCCTATTGCAAGGAGAAAGGACACTGGATCAAGAATTGTCCCAAAAGAAAATTGAAGCCCTACACCGGGACCTGGCACACTTCTGGGCCACCAATCCCCAGGTACCTCTTTTCTGATATGTGGATCATATACTATTAGCTGCAGATTATAAAGAAACCTTACTTGAAGCCACAGATCAGCTGTTGCAAGAGCTGGGTGACCTTGGCTATAGACTGTCGGCGAAAAATGCTCATCTCTGCAGGAAACAGGTCAGTTAAGAGGTGGCTATCGGAGGCTAGAAAAGAGACTGTATTTTATATTCCCCCTTCATGGACTACTGAACAACTGAGGGAAATTTTAAGTAAAGAAGTATTTGCCAAGATGGCAGCCCCTCTGTATCCCCTTACAAAGGGCATTGATTCTTGCATCTGGGGAAAGGATGAACAAGCTGCATTTGATAATATCAAACAAGCCTTAATGTCTGCCCCAGCTTTGGTACTCAGATTGTGACCAAAACCTTCCATCTCTATGTGGCCGAGAATCAGGGAATGGCCAACAGATGCTAACACAGTAAATTGGACCCTGGAAGAGACTAGTAGCCTATCTATCCAAAAACCTTGATTCAGTAGAGGCAGGATGGCCAACCTGCCTGTGAATAATAGCAGCAGTGGCGGCACTAGTAAACGATGCAGACAAACTGACTGTGGGACAGGACCTCACCATCTATGCTCTTCTTGCCCCTGAGAGTGTCATAAGGCAGCCAACTGATCGCTGGCTCACGAACACCTGTATGACATAATACCAGGCTTTGCTATTGAATAAAGGTAGAGTCACCCTTGCCCTGGCTATGGAGCTAAACCCTGCCACCTTATTGTAGGATCCAGAAATCCAGACCATGGAGCATGATTTGCAGGTTCTAGCAAAGGAACAGGGATGGCGAAAGGACTTGAAAGAGCAACCAATTCCTGATGCGGAGGTGACATACTATATGGATCGGAGCAGTTTTTTGTAGAACGGAAAGAGAAAGGCAGAGGCAGTGGTGGTAAATGGACATAAGGTATTCTGGGCCCAGGCGTTGCCGGAGGGCACATCTGTTCAGGGAGCTGAATTGATTGTTTTAATCCAAGCATTAACTCTGGAAAAGGGTAAAAAGACAAACATCTACACTGATAGTTGGTTCACCTTACCAACAGCCCATGTACATGGGGCCATCTATCAGCAGAGAGGCCTGCTAACATCAGCCGGTAAAGAGATAAAAAATAAAAAATGAGATTCTGGCTTTGGTCAATGCCCTGTTGCTGCCCGACAAGGTAAGCATTATTCATTTCCCGGGACAGCAGAAGGGGACTTCCAGGGCAGCAAATGGGGATAACATGGCCAATCCGGAGGCTAAAGCAGCTGCTAGAGGAAACTCTGTCCTGGTGGTACTAACTGCTGAACTGCCCAGAGAAGAATGACTAAACTACTCAGAAAGTGACTTAAAGTTAATATGGCAAAAAAAGAAAAAAAAAAAAGGGGGATATTTGACACCGACGTGGGGGCATGGATTAACTCCAAAGGTAAGATCATTCTACCCCAGGAAGATGCTGAGAGATTAATAACTCAGATGTATAAATGGATTCACTTGAAGGCAAAGAAATTGGCTGAAGTTGTCCGCCAATCCCAGTCCCTAATACTAAACCTCACCCCCTTGAGTGAGTGAGTGACTAGGGCGTGTGAACCTTGCCAGAGTGTAAACATAGGTAAGAATTTCCAGAGCCCAGGGAAGTGGCTGAGAGGAACTGTGGCAGCCTTTTTGGAGTATATGGCAAATTTTGAGTTAATGGCCTCTGAGCAGTGGAACGCTGCCTATTGGCTTTGGCTATTTTCCAAAGTCCAGTTTCTTATAAACTGACCTTGGTGGTCCTACAGCAGACTGCTCTGACCCTGAGAAACTGTGTGCAACCATAGTAACCAGACAGCAGGCTCTGTGTAACCTTGAGTGAGCTCTCCTATGTTCTGACCAAGTAAAGCTCCTACATGAGAAACTGCTTGTACTTTTCTGCCTACTTAAGTGTTAACCTGACGTCCATTAAATCAACACCTGGATAAGCATGTAGACTTGGTGTCCTTCTCTGTGTCACCCTGTCTCTCTCTTTCTCCCAGCCCTCTCTCAGGTGGTATTCAGCTGTCACTGCTGGCCAGTGACAAGGAACTAGACCTGGAATGCATTGGGAAGTGGATTTCACTGAAAGTAAACCATCCAGGTACAGCAATAAATATCTCCTGGTTTTTGTAGACACTTTCTCAGGATGGGTGGAAGCTTTTCCCACAAAGAAAGAAACCTCCCTGGTCATGGCCAAAAAGATTCTGGAAGACATTTTTCCTCGGTTTGGTATTCCAAAGGTAATTGGGTCAGACAATGGGTCAACCTTCATTGCTCAGTTAAGCCAGGAGGTGGCCAGGTTTCTGGGGCTTGACTGTAAGTTACATTGTGCTTATAGACCCCAAAGTTCAGGACATTTAGAGAGAATGAATAGAACTCTCAAAGAGATTCTCACCAAATTGAACATGGAGACTGGCGGTGACAAGGCGGTGCTCCTTCCCTTGGCCCTCTTTAGGGTCAGAAATACTCTCTCCATATAGGTTTAACACCCTTCGAACTACTATATGGGTTTCTGTTCCCTGACTCTTCTTGGGTACCCCCTTGATAAAACTAGTGGTAAATCTGACTTGTACAGGCTGAAAGAATTGCAGCTTATTCAGAAAGAAATTTGGAGCAAGGTTGGCAGTGCATATGTGCCTGGGTCCTTTTAGGTGCCCCATCAGTTCCACGTTGAAGATCTGGTATATGTGCAGTGACATGGCAGCCAGAATCTGGAACCTCAGTTGAAGGGTCCTTATTACATCTTCCTCACCACGCCAACTGCCGTCAAAATAGAGGGCATCATAGCTTGAATCCACGTGCCACATGTTAAGCCGGCTTTTCATCAATCTGCAACACCTGGAAACTCCAAGCCTCCAGCTACCGGCTGAAACTGAAACTCATCAGGGACAATAAACTCTCAGACAAGAACTCCCCCTTTTCTGGGAAAGTATAAGTGCAGTTCAGGTCCTGATGCTCCAGAAAGAGTATCAACCTCTCCATGAGGTTGATCCACAATTTTAGGGTTAAAATTGAGGCAAAAAAGGGGGGGTGAGAGACCACCTGGGAATGAGAAAAACAACAGTGATTATTTGAATTGAAGTCAGGTGTAGATAACTCTTGAAGGAAAGGGTCAACTGTTCTGAGAACAACTATCTACAACCACCTGTAAACTATCTACAACCAGCTGTATACTACCTAAAACCAGGTGTAAACTATCTTCATGCTATTCTTGCTGAACAATCAATGTATAGAGCAAAAGTGGTTTCAATTTCAGGTATAAAACCCTGTCCTTTGCATATTGAGGGCTGTCTCCTGTCTTTGTAGGGGGACCCTATAGAAATTGGAATAAAACTCTTGCTTTGGCCTCAAGTTGTGGTCTATGAGTGTTCCTGGGAAGTGCACAATCCTGAGCTCCTGAGCAGTGAGACTCCAGGTCTAACAACATGAAACTAAAACGCTTTTGCCATCCATTCTTTAGGTGGTGAAGCAGCTTATAAAATGGGAAACCACTGTTCCAGCTATGCAACAGACAGGTTTATATCTAGACCATTCAAAGAAGTCATAAAATGTAAACATGAAGAAACAAACAAACAAACAATCTAGAAAAGATCATCCTGAGTGAGGTATCTCAGAAGCAGAAAGACATACACGGTATATACTCGATTTTAAGTGGAGGCTAGACCTATAATATAGGATAAACATACTAAAATCTATAAAAAGATAAACAAGAAAGAGGACCTGGGATAAGATGATCAATCCTCATGTAGAAAGACAAATGGGATGGACATAGGAGAAAACAAGAAACAGGACCCTAGCCTACCACAGAGGACCTGGGAAAGACTCTACCTAGTAGTATATCAAAGCAGGTGCTGAGACTCATAACCAAACCTTGGGCAGAGCACAGGGAATCATATAAAAAAAGGGGGAGTTAGTGTGACCTGGAGAGGGCAGGAACTCCACAAGGACCAAATATATCAGGGCACAGGGGTCTTTTATGAGACTGTATCTCCAACCAAGGACAATGTACGCATAGAACCTAGCACCCGTGCTCAAATATAGTCCATGTTAGCTCTGTCTCCAAGTGGGTACCATACTAAGTGGAACAGGGACTATTACAGACATGAACTCAATGGCTGGCTCTTTGACTTCCCCCCTCACAAGGCAGGATCAGATTTGCTAGGCCACAGAGGAGGACATTGCAGCAAACCTGATGATGCCTGATAATCTAGGGCAGTTGGAACAGGCAGAAGCCCTCGCCTATCAGTAGACTTGGAAAGGTGTAGGTAGTAGATGAGGGAAGGAGGGTAGGAAAGGGAGGGAATGAGGGGACTGGTCTACAGCTTGGATACAAAGTTAATAAACTGTATCTAATATTAAAAAAATAAAAAGTAAAAAAGAGGAACATAAAACAAAGTTCCTAAAGATGAAACACAAAATGCTGACAGTTTTTTGTTTCTTTGAAAACAGAATTTTTTTTCTGAACAATTTTCCTGTCCCAGGCTCTTTTTATAGAACAACCTGTGCTTGAACGCACAGAGATCCACCTACCTTTAACTTCCTGAGTGCTAGGAATGCAGGCGCTCACCAACAGCCCTAGGTGCTGACAGTTTATTTAGTTTTAGCATTTTATTTTTGTTGTTGTTTCATGCACTACATCTGAACTGCAGTTTCCTCTTCCTCCACTCCTCCCAGACACAATCTATCCACCACTACTCTGCCCAACTCTGCCCAGCTCACCTCTCCTTCATCCACTGCTTTTTTTTTCCATTTATTTTATTTTCAATGAAAAAAAAATGTGATGGCATAGCAAGTTATAATAAAACTAGGAACAATCCCTCACATCAGAGTTGGTCAAAGCAATACATGAGGAGAGAAAGTGTAGCTAAAGCAGGAAAAAGAGTCAGAGACACCCCCATTCTCACTGTTGGAAGTCCCTCAGCGAAATCAGGATAATAATCATAAGGTGTATGCCAACAACCTAGCTCACAAGACTCATAGAATATTTATGTTTTTGTCCTTCAGTCTCTGATACCCTATGAACTCAGTTGACTCAGTGGGCCATGTGCTTGTTGTGTCCTTAATATCTCTGGTTCCTAAATACATATTCCCTCATTTGTGGGGTTCCCCTGATACATCATTGTGTTTGGATAAGGGTCTCTGCATCTGTTCCCATGAGATGCCTCGTGATGTCTCTCTGATGACAACTGGGCTAGGCACTCATCAATGATTATAGCATAGTATCTTTCATTGTCATTTTTTGTCTGTCATGTTTACAGATATCGTGTGTCTCTAGGTTATCTTGACTCTGGTTCATGGTCATCCAGGCAGTGTCAGGCATGGACTTCCCCTCATGGTGTGGGCCTCAATGTGTTTTTTGGAGTGTATTTCACGTTATTGGGTTGGGGTTTTCTTTCTAGTATCTTCTGTAGGGCTGGATGGCTGCATATATACTGGGTATAGTAGTCTGGGTTGGCATCGGTGGTCTCTTCGTGTCTGCATGATATCCATCCAAGCCCTTCTGGCTTTCATAGTCTCTGCTGAGAATTCTAGTGTGATTCGGATAGGTCTACTCATTATTTGAATGCTATTTTGGTATTAGCAGTGTCATGCATAGAACAGTTAATTTTCATGGTGTCATCCCCATATAAAATAGAATCTCTGTAACCTGAGAAAATAAAAAATGAACACACTATAATGTGTGTTGAGTGAATTAAGACGAAGAAGGGACTAATTTGAGGTAAAAATAAACTATATATAAATGCTGCGAAAAATTAAAATACTTGTAATTCAATTATGATATTTTAGAATATAACTACATCAAAAAATTTAATTCCTATGCCATCAATATACCCAAAAATGTAGGTAGCATTTTGCCTTTGCATGATGATGAATATTTTTCTATAACTCCTCATATGAAAAGTACTGTTGTTTAAGTGATTTCTGAATGAATTACATAACATTATTAAAAGCAGAAAATTTGGTAGTTCTACGTGAAAGATAATTATATGCATAGTTTATGTTTCCCTCTAACTCTCTCTTTATAGGAAAGGATTTATGAAAATGATTTACAATCTGTGAGTCAATTAATTCAACAGTGGATGCCTAAAAATGGAAAATCGAGGAATCTATCAGTGGCTTAGTCCATGAGGCTGGTTGGCTCAACTCACCTTCATATACACAGAACTCCTCAAGAAGAAGGTTCTATAGTCAATGAAGAAATAGACTTGCTCCCAAAGCGAAAAAGAACAGGCAAAGAGTAAAACATTCCTTCTTCCTTGTCCTTGTATAGGTTTCCAGTAGAAGATGAGGCAAAGATGAGTGGTTGGTTTTGCAGTATGAAGATATGGATTAAAGTTATATTTTTCAGCTTTATAGATCCAGAAGAGAAGTAGAGAAGACTATTTCAAACAAGCAAGAGCACTTTACAATTGTGTCCTTAATTTGGGTGTTTTGCTTAATTCCATATGCAGTCAAGTTAAAAACCAAGAGTCATCATCACACCTCTTTTCATCTTGAAAGATAATCATATCTCCTCTTTACATTAACTTCCAAATGAAAAGAATAACAGGTCATAGTAATGCCTAAAAATAATTTAATGACGCAGAGTACAACAGCAGACAAATTACATATTTATCTTGATAATAACTGAAGCTAACATTATATTACTGTCCTCCAAAACCGTCCAGGTTAGAAACAACAAAGTCCAGGTTAGAAACAACTCTCCACCGCCGCTGGGCCACTCCACAACACCTCCCTCATAGGGCAACCCACATTAAGCACAAGGATTCACCTCCCACCTGCTAGGTGTATGTAGGGTCCCTAGGTCCAGACCAAGCATGCTCCTTATTTGATGGCTCAGTCTCTGCAAGCCCCCTGGGGGCTGGGGCAGCTGTTTCTGTTGGTCTTATTGTGAGGTTCCTCGCACCTCCAGGACCTTCCATCTTTTCCCCAACACTTACTCAGGATCGCTAGAGCTCTGCACCTTTCTTAGGTGCAAGTCTGAGCATCTGTCCAAGCTTATTTCTGGCTGGAGTCTCTGAGACAATGGTCAGGTTAGGGTCCAGGCAACCGCGTTTTACAGTCCCAATTCTGGGCGTTCTCAATGTGGTCAAATATCGTCCAACAGAGCCTGATATTCTTCTTCTGTGAGAGGAGCCTCGAGTGTTGGTTCGATCTGCTCCCATGGTACATCTGGGTCCAGAGCGGCTGGTCCCTGTTCCTCTTCCACTGTTCTCACCAGTTGCTCCAGGAAGAGCTGGACAGGCAGGAGTTGCTGGATTCTGGGTAGGCCTCTGTGAAGAAGGTGAGTTCGGGTCTTGACATCAACGCTTCTGCACACTGGCCTCCTGCAGAACCCGATGTCAACAAGCTGTCGCGGGAAGCCTCCTGCTCAATGCAACAAGATGCTCCAGGAGCCCTTTCCGGGCCAGGAGAGGCAGGCAGGTCCTCACCTTTAGCTGTGCTGCCTCCAGCGCGGCCTTTCTGCCTGGCCTTTCTGTTCTGGAACCATATGTGGATGGTGTCCTCAGGCAAACCTGTGCTCAGGGCCAGTTGCACCCTCGTGGCATAGTCTGGGGATGGAGAGATCTCAAAAGCTTGCACTAGCATGCTGATCTGCGCTGGACTAAGCCGCGTTCGAGGCCTTCTCTGTTCTGAGGGCGGGCCTCTTGCTTGTTGTACCCTGGCGACAAGCTTTGCAGGAGGCTGTTGGGAGGCTTCATGGCTGGAGCCTGCGGTGGTCTGCTTTGAGGTCTTCCTCGACATGCCAGTTCTATTTCTGCGGTTTTGAAACCACACGCGGATGGAGGACTCTGGAACTCCGAATTCCCTGGCCAGTTCCTGCCTGGTCCTGAAGCTCGGGTAAGGTGTCTTGGCGAAAACTGAGAGCAAGACCTCCTTCTGCTTGGCCTGCCAAACAGTCTTTTGACGCCGGGATGTCTTTGCCGTGCTGCAGCCACCCACATCTGCCTGATCTTCCATCCTGCTGAAGACACTTTGACAGGAGTTCTTCCTCTCCAGTGTGTACTCAGAACAACACCCAGGAAAGTGCAGACTATGGCAAATGCGTAAATTAGTCCGCTGCTCACCCTTAAATACCGACCTGAAGCCCCACCCACTCCCTCGAGGCCTCCAATTACAGGCCAAACCGTGGAACGCTCTTCTGCTTCCAAACTGTGAAACCCTTCCTTCCTCTTGCGAATTTTCCCATATCCCACCCTAAAGCAGCCTTTCCAGAAACAGTTGGCCTTGTGTTCTACCCAAATTCCACTGCTTAGCTTACAGTACGCACCTGTGTTGGCCCACAAGGAGTTTGAGGGGAGAGTCTAAGGCACGGCTTCTGATGATCAGGCAAGGAGAAGAGGCATAAGCCAGGAGCAGTCTTTGCCTACTTTCACAAGGTCATTCATTCAGCTCTGGCTGATGCTCAAGGAGGAACGTGGCTAGAACAGATCTTGCACTCTGCGTGTGCCGTCTGCCTTAAGTTCCTTTGAGCTCCAGTCACCCGGTGTATGATTTCAACAATCTAAATATGGTTAGGACCCTGCAAGTCTAAGCATTTGGGCAAAGAGTAGACTTATCCTGCAGAAAGACTCCTGGAATTATTTCTGAATTTCTCCTTCAGTGGCAGACTACAGAAGGTGTCAACTTCACTCTTGGACCCTCTGGTTCCACCTATTTAATCCACCATACACTTTGTGCATGTAGAAGGCAATCTCCCACAGCCTTTCTTGAATGTCTGATGGAGGCATACAGCTGGTTTACAACCTATGACCCTACCTCAGATGAGTGTAAGCCAATGGTGACTATAATCTTTATAGACCAGTCAGCCAGAGATATTTGTAGAAAGCTCCAGAAAATAAAGGGTTTACAGGACAAGTCGTTGAAGGATTTAGTGCAGGTGGCAGAAAAGGTTTTAGACAGCTGGGATATGGAAGAAGAGAAAGAGGAAAGAAAGCAGAAAGAGCAGGAAGTGAGAGAAAGAGAAAGGAAAAGAGGCAAGACAGAAAGTTGACTAAGATCCTGGCCACTGTAGTGCAGTCATAATGATAGGGAGAGAGTTCCTGGAAATCAGAGGGGCCCTCTGTCTAAGGAATAGTATGCCTATTGCAAGGAGAAAGGACACTGGATCAAGAATTGTCCCAAAAGAAAATTGAAGCCCTACACCGGGACCTGGCACACTTCTGGGCCACCAATCCCCAGGTACCTCTTTTCTGATATGTGGATCATATACTATTAGCTGCAGATTATAAAGAAACCTTACTTGAAGCCACAGATCAGCTGTTGCAAGAGCTGGGTGACCTTGGCTATAGACTGTCGGCGAAAAATGCTCATCTCTGCAGGAAACAGGTCAGTTAAGAGGTGGCTATCGGAGGCTAGAAAAGAGACTGTATTTTATATTCCCCCTTCATGGACTACTGAACAACTGAGGGAAATTTTAAGTAAAGAAGTATTTGCCAAGATGGCAGCCCCTCTGTATCCCCTTACAAAGGGCATTGATTCTTGCATCTGGGGAAAGGATGAACAAGCTGCATTTGATAATATCAAACAAGCCTTAATGTCTGCCCCAGCTTTGGTACTCAGATTGTGACCAAAACCTTCCATCTCTATGTGGCCGAGAATCAGGGAATGGCCAACAGATGCTAACACAGTAAATTGGACCCTGGAAGAGACTAGTAGCCTATCTATCCAAAAACCTTGATTCAGTAGAGGCAGGATGGCCAACCTGCCTGTGAATAATAGCAGCAGTGGCGGCACTAGTAAACGATGCAGACAAACTGACTGTGGGACAGGACCTCACCATCTATGCTCTTCTTGCCCCTGAGAGTGTCATAAGGCAGCCAACTGATCGCTGGCTCACGAACACCTGTATGACATAATACCAGGCTTTGCTATTGAATAAAGGTAGAGTCACCCTTGCCCTGGCTATGGAGCTAAACCCTGCCACCTTATTGTAGGATCCAGAAATCCAGACCATGGAGCATGATTTGCAGGTTCTAGCAAAGGAACAGGGATGGCGAAAGGACTTGAAAGAGCAACCAATTCCTGATGCGGAGGTGACATACTATATGGATCGGAGCAGTTTTTTGTAGAACGGAAAGAGAAAGGCAGAGGCAGTGGTGGTAAATGGACATAAGGTATTCTGGGCCCAGGCGTTGCCGGAGGGCACATCTGTTCAGGGAGCTGAATTGATTGTTTTAATCCAAGCATTAACTCTGGAAAAGGGTAAAAAGACAAACATCTACACTGATAGTTGGTTCACCTTACCAACAGCCCATGTACATGGGGCCATCTATCAGCAGAGAGGCCTGCTAACATCAGCCGGTAAAGAGATAAAAAATAAAAAATGAGATTCTGGCTTTGGTCAATGCCCTGTTGCTGCCCGACAAGGTAAGCATTATTCATTTCCCGGGACAGCAGAAGGGGACTTCCAGGGCAGCAAAGGGGGATAACATGGCCAATCCGGAGGCTAAAGCAGCTGCTAGAGGAAACTCTGTCCTGGTGGTACTAACTGCTGAACTGCCCAGAGAAGAATGACTAAACTACTCAGAAAGTGACTTAAAGTTAATATGGCAAAAAAAGAAAAAAAAAAGGGGGATATTTGACACCGACGTGGGGGCATGGATTAACTCCAAAGGTAAGATCATTCTACCCCAGGAAGATGCTGAGAGATTAATAACTCAGATGTATAAATGGATTCACTTGAAGGCAAAGAAATTGGCTGAAGTTGTCCGCCAATCCCAGTCCCTAATACTAAACCTCACCCCCTTGAGTGAGTGAGTGACTAGGGCGTGTGAACCTTGCCAGAGTGTAAACATAGGTAAGAATTTCCAGAGCCCAGGGAAGTGGCTGAGAGGAACTGTGGCAGCCTTTTTGGAGTATATGGCAAATTTTGAGTTAATGGCCTCTGAGCAGTGGAACGCTGCCTATTGGCTTTGGCTATTTTCCAAAGTCCAGTTTCTTATAAACTGACCTTGGTGGTCCTACAGCAGACTGCTCTGACCCTGAGAAACTGTGTGCAACCATAGTAACCAGACAGCAGGCTCTGTGTAACCTTGAGTGAGCTCTCCTATGTTCTGACCAAGTAAAGCTCCTACATGAGAAACTGCTTGTACTTTTCTGCCTACTTAAGTGTTAACCTGACGTCCATTAAATCAACACCTGGATAAGCATGTAGACTTGGTGTCCTTCTCTGTGTCACCCTGTCTCTCTCTTTCTCCCAGCCCTCTCTCAGGTGGTATTCAGCTGTCACTGCTGGCCAGTGACAAGGAACTAGACCTGGAATGCATTGGGAAGTGGATTTCACTGAAAGTAAACCATCCAGGTACAGCAATAAATATCTCCTGGTTTTTGTAGACACTTTCTCAGGATGGGTGGAAGCTTTTCCCACAAAGAAAGAAACCTCCCTGGTCATGGCCAAAAAGATTCTGGAAGACATTTTTCCTCGGTTTGGTATTCCAAAGGTAATTGGGTCAGACAATGGGTCAACCTTCATTGCTCAGTTAAGCCAGGAGGTGGCCAGGTTTCTGGGGCTTGACTGTAAGTTACATTGTGCTTATAGACCCCAAAGTTCAGGACATTTAGAGAGAATGAATAGAACTCTCAAAGAGATTCTCACCAAATTGAACATGGAGACTGGCGGTGACAAGGCGGTGCTCCTTCCCTTGGCCCTCTTTAGGGTCAGAAATACTCTCTCCATATAGGTTTAACACCCTTCGAACTACTATATGGGTTTCTGTTCCCTGACTCTTCTTGGGTACCCCCTTGATAAAACTAGTGGTAAATCTGACTTGTACAGGCTGAAAGAATTGCAGCTTATTCAGAAAGAAATTTGGAGCAAGGTTGGCAGTGCATATGTGCCTGGGTCCTTTTAGGTGCCCCATCAGTTCCACGTTGAAGATCTGGTATATGTGCAGTGACATGGCAGCCAGAATCTGGAACCTCAGTTGAAGGGTCCTTATTACATCTTCCTCACCACGCCAACTGCCGTCAAAATAGAGGGCATCATAGCTTGAATCCACGTGCCACATGTTAAGCCGGCTTTTCATCAATCTGCAACACCTGGAAACTCCAAGCCTCCAGCTACCGGCTGAAACTGAAACTCATCAGGGACAATAAACTCTCAGACAAGAACTCCCCCTTTTCTGGGAAAGTATAAGTGCAGTTCAGGTCCTGATGCTCCAGAAAGAGTATCAACCTCTCCATGAGGTTGATCCACAATTTTAGGGTTAAAATTGAGGCAAAAAAGGGGGGGTGAGAGACCACCTGGGAATGAGAAAAACAACAGTGATTATTTGAATTGAAGTCAGGTGTAGATAACTCTTGAAGGAAAGGGTCAACTGTTCTGAGAACAACTATCTACAACCACCTGTAAACTATCTACAACCAGCTGTATACTACCTAAAACCAGGTGTAAACTATCTTCATGCTATTCTTGCTGAACAATCAATGTATAGAGCAAAAGTGGTTTCAATTTCAGGTATAAAACCCTGTCCTTTGCATATTGAGGGCTGTCTCCTGTCTTTGTAGGGGGACCCTATAGAAATTGGAATAAAACTCTTGCTTTGGCCTCAAGTTGTGGTCTATGAGTGTTCCTGGGAAGTGCACAATCCTGAGCTCCTGAGCAGTGAGACTCCAGGTCTAACAACATGAAACTAAAACGCTTTTGCCATCCATTCTTTAGGTGGTGAAGCAGCTTATAAAATGGGAAACCACTGTTCCAGCTATGCAACAGACAGGTTTATATCTAGACCATTCAAAGAAGTCATAAAATGTAAACATGAAGAAACAAACAAACAAACAATCTAGAAAAGATCATCCTGAGTGAGGTATCTCAGAAGCAGAAAGACATACACGGTATATACTCGATTTTAAGTGGAGGCTAGACCTATAATATAGGATAAACATACTAAAATCTATAAAAAGATAAACAAGAAAGAGGACCTGGGATAAGATGATCAATCCTCATGTAGAAAGACAAATGGGATGGACATAGGAGAAAACAAGAAACAGGACCCTAGCCTACCACAGAGGACCTGGGAAAGACTCTACCTAGTAGTATATCAAAGCAGGTGCTGAGACTCATAACCAAACCTTGGGCAGAGCACAGGGAATCACATAAAAAAAGGGGGAGTTAGTGTGACCTGGAGAGGGCAGGAACTCCACAAGGACCAAATATATCAGGGCACAGGGGTCTTTTATGAGACTGTATCTCCAACCAAGGACAATGTACGCATAGAACCTAGCACCCGTGCTCAAATATAGTCCATGTTAGCTCTGTCTCCAAGTGGGTACCATACTAAGTGGAACAGGGACTATTACAGACATGAACTCAATGGCTGGCTCTTTGACTTCCCCCCTCACAAGGCAGGATCAGATTTGCTAGGCCACAGAGGAGGACATTGCAGCAAACCTGATGATGCCTGATAATCTAGGGCAGTTGGAACAGGCAGAAGCCCTCGCCTATCAGTAGACTTGGAAAGGTGTAGGTAGTAGATGAGGGAAGGAGGGTAGGAAAGGGAGGGAATGAGGGGACTGGTCTACAGCTTGGATACAAAGTTAATAAACTGTATCTAATATTAAAAAAATAAAAAGTAAAAAAGAGGAACATAAAACAAAGTTCCTAAAGATGAAACACAAAATGCTGACAGTTTTTTGTTTCTTTGAAAACAGAATTTTTTTTCTGAACAATTTTCCTGTCCCAGGCTCTTTTTATAGAACAACCTGTGCTTGAACGCACAGAGATCCACCTACCTTTAACTTCCTGAGTGCTAGGAATGCAGGCGCTCACCAACAGCCCTAGGTGCTGACAGTTTATTTAGTTTTAGCATTTTATTTTTGTTGTTGTTTCATGCACTACATCTGAACTGCAGTTTCCTCTTCCTCCACTCCTCCCAGACACAATCTATCCACCACTACTCTGCCCAACTCTGCCCAGCTCACCTCTCCTTCATCCACTGCTTTTTTTTTCCATTTATTTTATTTTCAATGAAAAAAAAATGTGATGGCATAGCAAGTTATAATAAAACTAGGAACAATCCCTCACATCAGAGTTGGTCAAAGCAATACATGAGGAGAGAAAGTGTAGCTAAAGCAGGAAAAAGAGTCAGAGACACCCCCATTCTCACTGTTGGAAGTCCCTCAGCGAAATCAGGATAATAATCATAAGGTGTATGCCAACAACCTAGCTCACAAGACTCATAGAATATTTATGTTTTTGTCCTTCAGTCTCTGATACCCTATGAACTCAGTTGACTCAGTGGGCCATGTGCTTGTTGTGTCCTTAATATCTCTGGTTCCTACAATACATATTCCCTCATTTGTGGGGTTCCCCTGGATACATCATTGTGTTTGGATAAGGGTCTCTGCATCTGTTCCCATGAGATGCCTCGTGATGTCTCTCTGATGACAACTGGGCTAGGCACTCATCAATGATTATAGCATAGTATCTTTCATTGTCATTTTTTGTCTGTCATGTTTACAGATATCGTGTGTCTCTAGGTTATCTTGACTCTGGTTCATGGTCATCCAGGCAGTGTCAGGCATGGACTTCCCCTCATGGTGTGGGCCTCAATGTGTTTTTTGGAGTGTATTTCACGTTATTGGGTTGGGGTTTTCTTTCTAGTATCTTCTGTAGGGCTGGATGGCTGCATATATACTGGGTATAGTAGTCTGGGTTGGCATCGGTGGTCTCTTCGTGTCTGCATGATATCCATCCAAGCCCTTCTGGCTTTCATAGTCTCTGCTGAGAATTCTAGTGTGATTCGGATAGGTCTACTCATTATTTGAATGCTATTTTGGTATTAGCAGTGTCATGCATAGAACAGTTAATTTTCATGGTGTCATCCCCATATAAAATAGAATCTCTGTAACCTGAGAAAATAAAAAATGAACACACTATAATGTGTGTTGAGTGAATTAAGACGAAGAAGGGACTAATTTGAGGTAAAAATAAACTATATATAAATGCTGCGAAAAATTAAAATACTTGTAATTCAATTATGATATTTTAGAATATAACTACATCAAAAAATTTAATTCCTATGCCATCAATATACCCAAAAATGTAGGTAGCATTTTGCCTTTGCATGATGATGAATATTTTTCTCTAACTCCTCATATGAAAAGTACTGTTGTTTAAGTGATTTCTGAATGAATTATATAACATTATTAAAAGCAGAAAATTTGGTAGTTCTATGTGAAAGATAATTATATGCGTAGTTTATGGTCCCTCTAACTCTCTCTTTATAGGAAAGGATTTATGAAAATGATTTACAATCTGTGAGTCAATTAATTCAACAGTGGATGCCTAAAAATGGAAAATCGAGGATTCTATCAGTGGCTTAGTCCATGAGGCTGGTTGGCTCAACTCACCTTCATATACACAGAACACCTCAAGAAGAAGGTTCGATAGTCAATGAAGAAATAGACTTGCTCCCAAAGCGAAAAAGAACAGGCAAAGAGTAAAACATTCCTTCTTCCATGTCCGTGTATAGGTTTCCAGTGGAAGATGAGGCAAAGATGAGTGGTTGGTTTTGCAGTATGAAGATATGGATTAAAGTTATATTTTTCAGCTTTATAGATCCAGAAGAGAAGTAGAGAAGACTATTTCAAACAAGCAAGAGTACTTTACAATTGTGTCCTTAATTTGGGTGTTTTGCTTAATTCCTTATGCAGTCAAGTTAAAAACCAAGAGTCATGATCACACCTCTTTTCAGCTTGAAAGATAATCATATCTCCTCTTTACATTAACTTCCAAATGAAAAGAATAACAGGTCATAGTAATGCCTAAAAATAATTTAATGACGCAGAGTACAACAGCAGACAAATTACATATTTATCTTGATAATAACTGAAGCTAACATTATATAACTCTCCTTCAAAACCGTCCAGGTTAGAAACAACAAAGTCCAGGTTAGAAACAACTCTCCACCGCCACTGGGCCACTCCACAACACCTCCCTCATAGGGCAACCCACATTAAGCACAAGGATTCACCTCCCACCTGCTATGTGTATATAGGGTCCCTAGGTCCAGACCAAGCATGCTCCTTATTTGATGGCTCAGTCTCTGCAAGCCCCCTGGGGTTGGGGCAGCTGTCTCTGTTGGTCTTCTTGTGAGGTTCCTCGCACCTCCAGGGCCTTCCATCTTTTCCCCAACACTTACTCAGGATCGCTAGAGCTCTGCACCTTTCTTAGGTGCAAGTCTGAGCATCTGTCCAAGCTTATTTCTGGCTGGAGTCTCTGAGACAATGGTCAGGTTAGGGTCCAGGCAACCGGGTTTTACAGTCCCAATTCTGGGCGTTCTCAATGTGGTCAAATATCGTCCAACAGAGCCTGATATTCTTCTTCTGTGAGAGGAGCCTCCAGTGTTGGTTCGATCTGCTCCCATGGTACATCTGGGTCCAGAGCGGCTGGTCCCTGTTCCTCTTCCACTGTTCTCACCAGTTGCTCCAGGAAGAGCTGGACAGGGCAGGAGTTGCTGGATTCTGGGTAGGCCTCTGTGAAGAAGGTGAGTTCGGGTCTTGACATCAACGCTTCTGCACACTGGCCTCCTGCAGAACCCGATGTCAACAAGCTGTCGCGGGAAGCCTCCTGCTCAATGCAACAAGATGCTCCAGGAGCCCTTTCCGGGCCAGGAGAGGCAGGCAGGTCCTCACCTTTAGCTGTGCTGCCTCCAGCGCGGCCTTTCTGCCTGGCCTTTCTGTTCTGGAACCATATGTGGACGGTGTCCTCAGGCAAACCTGTGCTCAGGGCCAGTTGCACCCTCGTGGCATAGTCTGGGGATGGAGAGATCTCAAAAGCTTGCACTAGCATGCTGATCTGCGCTGGACTAAGCCGCGTTCGAGGCCTTCTCTGTTCTGAGGGCGGGCCTCTTGCTTGTTGTACCCTGGCGACAAGCTTTGCAGGAGGCTGTTGGGAGGCTTCATGGCTGGAGCCTGCGGTGGTCTGCTTTGAGGTCTTCCTCGACATGCCAGTTCTATTTCTGCGGTTTTGAAACCACACGCGGATGGAGGACTCTGGAACTCCGAATTCCCTGGCCAGTTCCTGCCTGGTCCTGAAGCTCGGGTAAGGTGTCTTGGCGAAAACTGAGAGCAAGACCTCCTTCTGCTTGGCCTGCCAAACAGTCTTTTGACGCCGGGATGTCTTTGCCGTGCTGCAGCCACCCACATCTGCCTGATCTTCCATCCTGCTGAAGACACTTTGACAGGAGTTCTTCCTCTCCAGTGTGTACTCAGAACAACACCCAGGAAAGTGCAGACTATGGCAAATGCGTAAATTAGTCCGCTGCTCACCCTTAAATACCGACCTGAAGCCCCACCCACTCCCTCGAGGCCTCCAATTACAGGCCAAACCGTGGAACGCTCTTCTGCTTCCAAACTGTGAAACCCTTCCTTCCTCTTGCGAATTTTCCCATATCCCACCCTAAAGCAGCCTTTCCAGAAACAGTTGGCCTTGTGTTCTACCCAAATTCCACTGCTTAGCTCACAGTACGCACCTGTGTTGGCCCACAAGGAGTTTGAGGGGAGAGTCTAAGGCACGGCTTCTGATGATCAGGCAAGGAGAAGAGGCATAAGCCAGGAGCAGTCTTTGCCTACTTTAACAAGGTCATTCATTCAGCTCTGGCTGATGCTCAAGGAGGAACGTGGCTAGAACAGATCTTGCACTCTGCGTGTGCCGTCTGCCTTAAGTTCCTTTGAGCTCCAGTCACCCGGTGTATGATTTCAACAATCTAAATATGGTTAGGACCCTGCAAGTCTAAGCATTTGGGCAAAGAGTAGACTTATCCTGCAGAAAGACTCCTGGAATTATTTCTGAATTTCTCCTTCAGTGGCAGACTACAGAAGGTGTCAACTTCACTCGTGGACCCTCTGGTTCCACCTATTTAATCCACCATACACTTTGTGCGTGTAGAAGGCAATCTCCCACAGCCTTTCTTGAATGTCTGTTGGAGGCATACAGCTGGTTTACAACCTATGACCCTACCTCAGATGAGTGTAAGCCAATGGTGACTATAATCTTTATAGACCAGTCAGCCAGAGATATTTGTAGAAAGCTCCAGAAAATAAAGGGTTTACAGGACAAGTCGTTGAAGGATTTAGTGCAGGTGGCAGAAAAGGTTTTAGACAGCTGGGATATGGAAGAAGAGAAAGAGGAAAGAAAGCAGAAAGAGCAGGAAGTGAGAGAAAGAGAAAGGAAAAGAGGCAAGACAGAAAGTTGACTAAGATCCTGGCCACTGTAGTGCAGTCATAATGATAGGGAGAGAGTTCCTGGAAATCAGAGGGGCCCTCTGTCTAAGGAATAGTATGCCTATTGCAAGGAGAAAGGACACTGGATCAAGAATTGTCCCAAAAGAAAATTGAAGCCCTACACCGGGACCTGGCACACTTCTGGGCCACCAATCCCCAGGTAACTCTTTTCTGATATGTGGATCATATACTATTAGCTGCAGATTATAAAGAAACCTTACTTGAAGCCACAGATCAGCTGTTGCAAGAGCTGGGTGACCTTGGCTATAGACTGTCGGCGAAAAATGCTCATCTCTGCAGGAAACAGGTCAGTTAAGAGGTGGCTATCGGAGGCTAGAAAAGAGACTGTATTTTATATTCCCCCTTCATGGACTACTGAACAACTGAGGGAAATTTTAAGTAAAGAAATATTTGCCAAGATGGCAGCCCCTCTGTATCCCCTTACAAAGGGCATTGATTCTTGCATCTGGGGAAAGGATGAACAAGCTGCATTTGATAATATCAAACAAGCCTTAATGTCTGCCCCAGCTTTGGTACTCAGATTGTGACCAAAACCTTCCATCTCTATGTGGCCGAGAATCAGGGAATGGCCAACAGATGCTAACACAGTAAATTGGACCCTGGAAGAGACTAGTAGCCTATCTATCCAAAAACCTTGATTCAGTAGAGGCAGGATGGCCAACCTGCCTGTGAATAATAGCAGCAGTGGCGGCACTAGTAAACGATGCAGACAAACTGACTGTGGGACAGGACCTCACCATCTATGCTCTTCTTGCCCCTGAGAGTGTCATAAGGCAGCCAACTGATCGCTGGCTCACGAACACCTGTATGACATAATACCAGGCTTTGCTATTGAATAAAGGTAGAGTCACCCTTGCCCTGGCTATGGAGCTAAACCCTGCCACCTTATTGTAGGATCCAGAAATCCAGACCATGGAGCATGATTTGCAGGTTCTAGCAAAGGAACAGGGATGGCGAAAGGACTTGAAAGAGCAACCAATTCCTGATGCGGAGGTGACATACTATATGGATCGGAGCAGTTTTTTGTAGAACGGAAAGAGAAAGGCAGAGGCAGTGGTGGTAAATGGACATAAGGTATTCTGGGCCCAGGCGTTGCCGGAGGGCACATCTGTTCAGGGAGCTGAATTGATTGTTTTAATCCAAGCATTAACTCTGGAAAAGGGTAAAAAGACAAACATCTACACTGATAGTTGGTTCACCTTACCAACAGCCCATGTACATGGGGCCATCTATCAGCAGAGAGGCCTGCTAACATCAGCCGGTAAAGAGATAAAAAATAAAAAATGAGATTCTGGCTTTGGTCAATGCCCTGTTGCTGCCCGACAAGGTAAGCATTATTCATTTCCCGGGACAGCAGAAGGGGACTTCCAGGGCAGCAAAGGGGGATAACATGGCCAATCCGGAGGCTAAAGCAGCTGCTAGAGGAAACTCTGTCCTGGTGGTACTAACTGCTGAACTGCCCAGAGAAGAATGACTAAACTACTCAGAAAGTGACTTAAAGTTAATATGGCAAAAAAAGAAAAAAAAAAGGGGGATATTTGACACCGACGTGGGGGCATGGATTAACTCCAAAGGTAAGATCATTCTACCCCAGGAAGATGCTGAGAGATTAATAACTCAGATGTATAAATGGATTCACTTGAAGGCAAAGAAATTGGCTGAAGTTGTCCGCCAATCCCAGTCCCTAATACTAAACCTCACCCCCTTGAGTGAGTGAGTGACTAGGGCGTGTGAACCTTGCCAGAGTGTAAACATAGGTAAGAATTTCCAGAGCCCAGGGAAGTGGCTGAGAGGAACTGTGGCAGCCTTTTTGGAGTATATGGCAAATTTTGAGTTAATGGCCTCTGAGCAGTGGAACGCTGCCTATTGGCTTTGGCTATTTTCCAAAGTCCAGTTTCTTATAAACTGACCTTGGTGGTCCTACAGCAGACTGCTCTGACCCTGAGAAACTGTGTGCAACCATAGTAACCAGACAGCAGGCTCTGTGTAACCTTGAGTGAGCTCTCCTATGTTCTGACCAAGTAAAGCTCCTACATGAGAAACTGCTTGTACTTTTCTGCCTACTTAAGTGTTAACCTGACGTCCATTAAATCAACACCTGGATAAGCATGTAGACTTGGTGTCCTTCTCTGTGTCACCCTGTCTCTCTCTTTCTCCCAGCCCTCTCTCAGGTGGTATTCAGCTGTCACTGCTGGCCAGTGACAAGGAACTAGACCTGGAATGCATTGGGAAGTGGATTTCACTGAAAGTAAACCATCCAGGTACAGCAATAAATATCTCCTGGTTTTTGTAGACACTTTCTCAGGATGGGTGGAAGCTTTTCCCACAAAGAAAGAAACCTCCCTGGTCATGGCCAAAAAGATTCTGGAAGACATTTTTCCTCGGTTTGGTATTCCAAAGGTAATTGGGTCAGACAATGGGTCAACCTTCATTGCTCAGTTAAGCCAGGAGGTGGCCAGGTTTCTGGGGCTTGACTGTAAGTTACATTGTGCTTATAGACCCCAAAGTTCAGGACATTTAGAGAGAATGAATAGAACTCTCAAAGAGATTCTCACCAAATTGAACATGGAGACTGGCGGTGACAAGGCGGTGCTCCTTCCCTTGGCCCTCTTTAGGGTCAGAAATACTCTCTCCATATAGGTTTAACACCCTTCGAACTACTATATGGGTTTCTGTTCCCTGACTCTTCTTGGGTACCCCCTTGATAAAACTAGTGGTAAATCTGACTTGTACAGGCTGAAAGAATTGCAGCTTATTCAGAAAGAAATTTGGAGCAAGGTTGGCAGTGCATATGTGCCTGGGTCCTTTTAGGTGCCCCATCAGTTCCACGTTGAAGATCTGGTATATGTGCAGTGACATGGCAGCCAGAATCTGGAACCTCAGTTGAAGGGTCCTTATTACATCTTCCTCACCACGCCAACTGCCGTCAAAATAGAGGGCATCATAGCTTGAATCCACGTGCCACATGTTAAGCCGGCTTTTCATCAATCTGCAACACCTGGAAACTCCAAGCCTCCAGCTACCGGCTGAAACTGAAACTCATCAGGGACAATAAACTCTCAGACAAGAACTCCCCCTTTTCTGGGAAAGTATAAGTGCAGTTCAGGTCCTGATGCTCCAGAAAGAGTATCAACCTCTCCATGAGGTTGATCCACAATTTTAGGGTTAAAATTGAGGCAAAAAAGGGGGGGTGAGAGACCACCTGGGAATGAGAAAAACAACAGTGATTATTTGAATTGAAGTCAGGTGTAGATAACTCTTGAAGGAAAGGGTCAACTGTTCTGAGAACAACTATCTACAACCACCTGTAAACTATCTACAACCAGCTGTATACTACCTAAAACCAGGTGTAAACTATCTTCATGCTATTCTTGCTGAACAATCAATGTATAGAGCAAAAGTGGTTTCAATTTCAGGTATAAAACCCTGTCCTTTGCATATTGAGGGCTGTCTCCTGTCTTTGTAGGGGGACCCTATAGAAATTGGAATAAAACTCTTGCTTTGGCCTCAAGTTGTGGTCTATGAGTGTTCCTGGGAAGTGCACAATCCTGAGCTCCTGAGCAGTGAGACTCCAGGTCTAACAACATGAAACTAAAACGCTTTTGCCATCCATTCTTTAGGTGGTGAAGCAGCTTATAAAATGGGAAACCACTGTTCCAGCTATGCAACAGACAGGTTTATATCTAGACCATTCAAAGAAGTCATAAAATGTAAACATGAAGAAACAAACAAACAAACAATCTAGAAAAGATCATCCTGAGTGAGGTATCTCAGAAGCAGAAAGACATACACGGTATATACTCGATTTTAAGTGGAGGCTAGACCTATAATATAGGATAAACATACTAAAATCTATAAAAAGATAAACAAGAAAGAGGACCTGGGATAAGATGATCAATCCTCATGTAGAAAGACAAATGGGATGGACATAGGAGAAAACAAGAAACAGGACCCTAGCCTACCACAGAGGACCTGGGAAAGACTCTACCTAGTAGTATATCAAAGCAGGTGCTGAGACTCATAACCAAACCTTGGGCAGAGCACAGGGAATCACATAAAAAAAGGGGGAGTTAGTGTGACCTGGAGAGGGCAGGAACTCCACAAGGACCAAATATATCAGGGCACAGGGGTCTTTTATGAGACTGTATCTCCAACCAAGGACAATGTACGCATAGAACCTAGCACCCGTGCTCAAATATAGTCCATGTTAGCTCTGTCTCCAAGTGGGTACCATACTAAGTGGAACAGGGACTATTACAGACATGAACTCAATGGCTGGCTCTTTGACTTCCCCCCTCACAAGGCAGGATCAGATTTGCTAGGCCACAGAGGAGGACATTGCAGCAAACCTGATGATGCCTGATAATCTAGGGCAGTTGGAACAGGCAGAAGCCCTCGCCTATCAGTAGACTTGGAAAGGTGTAGGTAGTAGATGAGGGAAGGAGGGTAGGAAAGGGAGGGAATGAGGGGACTGGTCTACAGCTTGGATACAAAGTTAATAAACTGTATCTAATATTAAAAAAATAAAAAGTAAAAAAGAGGAACATAAAACAAAGTTCCTAAAGATGAAACACAAAATGCTGACAGTTTTTTGTTTCTTTGAAAACAGAATTTTTTTTCTGAACAATTTTCCTGTCCCAGGCTCTTTTTATAGAACAACCTGTGCTTGAACGCACAGAGATCCACCTACCTTTAACTTCCTGAGTGCTAGGAATGCAGGCGCTCACCAACAGCCCTAGGTGCTGACAGTTTATTTAGTTTTAGCATTTTATTTTTGTTGTTGTTTCATGCACTACATCTGAACTGCAGTTTCCTCTTCCTCCACTCCTCCCAGACACAATCTATCCACCACTACTCTGCCCAACTCTGCCCAGCTCACCTCTCCTTCATCCACTGCTTTTTTTTTCCATTTATTTTATTTTCAATGAAAAAAAAAATGTGATGGCATAGCAAGTTATAATAAAACTAGGAACAATCCCTCACATCAGAGTTGGTCAAAGCAATACATGAGGAGAGAAAGTGTAGCTAAAGCAGGAAAAAGAGTCAGAGACACCCCCATTCTCACTGTTGGAAGTCCCTCAGCGAAATCAGGATAATAATCATAAGGTGTATGCCAACAACCTAGCTCACAAGACTCATAGAATATTTATGTTTTTGTCCTTCAGTCTCTGATACCCTATGAACTCAGTTGACTCAGTGGGCCATGTGCTTGTTGTGTCCTTAATATCTCTGGTTCCTACAATACATATTCCCTCATTTGTGGGGTTCCCCTGGATACATCATTGTGTTTGGATAAGGGTCTCTGCATCTGTTCCCATGAGATGCCTCGTGATGTCTCTCTGATGACAACTGGGCTAGGCACTCATCAATGATTATAGCATAGTATCTTTCATTGTCATTTTTTGTCTGTCATGTTTACAGATATCGTGTGTCTCTAGGTTATCTTGACTCTGGTTCATGGTCATCCAGGCAGTGTCAGGCATGGACTTCCCCTCATGGTGTGGGCCTCAATGTGTTTTTTGGAGTGTATTTCACGTTATTGGGTTGGGGTTTTCTTTCTAGTATCTTCTGTAGGGCTGGATGGCTGCATATATACTGGGTATAGTAGTCTGGGTTGGCATCGGTGGTCTCTTCGTGTCTGCATGATATCCATCCAAGCCCTTCTGGCTTTCATAGTCTCTGCTGAGAATTCTAGTGTGATTCGGATAGGTCTACTCATTATTTGAATGCTATTTTGGTATTAGCAGTGTCATGCATAGAACAGTTAATTTTCATGGTGTCATCCCCATATAAAATAGAATCTCTGTAACCTGAGAAAATAAAAAATGAACACACTATAATGTGTGTTGAGTGAATTAAGACGAAGAAGGGACTAATTTGAGGTAAAAATAAACTATATATAAATGCTGCGAAAAATTAAAATACTTGTAATTCAATTATGATATTTTAGAATATAACTACATCAAAAAATTTAATTCCTATGCCATCAATATACCCAAAAATGTAGGTAGCATTTTGCCTTTGCATGATGATGAATATTTTTCTATAACTCCTCATATGAAAAGTACTGTTGTTTAAGTGATTTCTGAATGAATTACATAACATTATTAAAAGCAGAAAATTTGGTAGTTCTACGTGAAAGATAATTATATGCATAGTTTATGTTTCCCTCTAACTCTCTCTTTATAGGAAAGGATTTATGAAAATGATTTACAATCTGTGAGTCAATTAATTCAACAGTGGATGCCTAAAAATGGAAAATCGAGGAATCTATCAGTGGCTTAGTCCATGAGGCTGGTTGGCTCAACTCACCTTCATATACACAGAACTCCTCAAGAAGAAGGTTCTATAGTCAATGAAGAAATAGACTTGCTCCCAAAGCGAAAAAGAACAGGCAAAGAGTAAAACATTCCTTCTTCCTTGTCCTTGTATAGGTTTCCAGTAGAAGATGAGGCAAAGATGAGTGGTTGGTTTTGCAGTATGAAGATATGGATTAAAGTTATATTTTTCAGCTTTATAGATCCAGAAGAGAAGTAGAGAAGACTATTTCAAACAAGCAAGAGCACTTTACAATTGTGTCCTTAATTTGGGTGTTTTGCTTAATTCCATATGCAGTCAAGTTAAAAACCAAGAGTCATGATCACACCTCTTTTCAGCTTGAAAGATAATCATATCTCCTCTTTACATTAACTTCCAAATGAAAAGAATAACAGGTCATAGTAATGCCTAAAAATAATTTAATGACGCAGAGTACAACAGCAGACAAATTACATATTTATCTTGATAATAACTGAAGCTAACATTATATTACTGTCCTCCAAAACCGTCCAGGTTAGAAACAACAAAGTCCAGGTTAGAAACAACTCTCCACCGCCGCTGGGCCACTCCACAACACCTCCCTCATAGGGCAACCCACATTAAGCACAAGGATTCACCTCCCACCTGCTAGGTGTATGTAGGGTCCCTAGGTCCAGACCAAGCATGCTCCTTATTTGATGGCTCAGTCTCTGCAAGCCCCCTGGGGGCTGGGGCAGCTGTTTCTGTTGGTCTTATTGTGAGGTTCCTCGCACCTCCAGGACCTTCCATCTTTTCCCCAACACTTACTCAGGATCGCTAGAGCTCTGCACCTTTCTTAGGTGCAAGTCTGAGCATCTGTCCAAGCTTATTTCTGGCTGGAGTCTCTGAGACAATGGTCAGGTTAGGGTCCAGGCAACCGGGTTTTACAGTCCCAATTCTGGGCGTTCTCAATGTGGTCAAATATCGTCCAACAGAGCCTGATATTCTTCTTCTGTGAGAGGAGCCTCGAGTGTTGGTTCGATCTGCTCCCATGGTACATCTGGGTCCAGAGCGGCTGGTCCCTGTTCCTCTTCCACTGTTCTCACCAGTTGCTCCAGGAAGAGCTGGACAGGGCAGGAGTTGCTGGATTCTGGGTAGGCCTCTGTGAAGAAGGTGAGTTCGGGTCTTGACATCAACGCTTCTGCACACTGGCCTCCTGCAGAACCCGATGTCAACAAGCTGTCGCGGGAAGCCTCCTGCTCAATGCAACAAGATGCTCCAGGAGCCCTTTCCGGGCCAGGAGAGGCAGGCAGGTCCTCACCTTTAGCTGTGCTGCCTCCAGCGCGGCCTTTCTGCCTGGCCTTTCTGTTCTGGAACCATATGTGGACGGTGTCCTCAGGCAAACCTGTGCTCAGGGCCAGTTGCACCCTCGTGGCATAGTCTGGGGATGGAGAGATCTCAAAAGCTTGCACTAGCATGCTGATCTGCGCTGGACTAAGCCGCGTTCGAGGCCTTCTCTGTTCTGAGGGCGGGCCTCTTGCTTGTTGTACCCTGGCGACAAGCTTTGCAGGAGGCTGTTGGGAGGCTTCATGGCTGGAGCCTGCGGTGGTCTGCTTTGAGGTCTTCCTCGACATGCCAGTTCTATTTCTGCGGTTTTGAAACCACACGCGGATGGAGGACTCTGGAACTCCGAATTCCCTGGCCAGTTCCTGCCTGGTCCTGAAGCTCGGGTAAGGTGTCTTGGCGAAAACTGAGAGCAAGACCTCCTTCTGCTTGGCCTGCCAAACAGTCTTTTGACGCCGGGATGTCTTTGCCGTGCTGCAGCCACCCACATCTGCCTGATCTTCCATCCTGCTGAAGACACTTTGACAGGAGTTCTTCCTCTCCAGTGTGTACTCAGAACAACACCCAGGAAAGTGCAGACTATGGCAAATGCGTAAATTAGTCCGCTGCTCACCCTTAAATACCGACCTGAAGCCCCACCCACTCCCTCGAGGCCTCCAATTACAGGCCAAACCGTGGAACGCTCTTCTGCTTCCAAACTGTAAAACCCTTCCTTCCTCTTGCGAATTTTCCCATATCCCACCCTAAAGCAGCCTTTCCAGAAACAGTTGGCCTTGTGTTCTACCCAAATTCCACTGCTTAGCTCACAGTACGCACCTGTGTTGGCCCACAAGGAGTTTGAGGGGAGAGTCTAAGGCACGGCTTCTGATGATCAGGCAAGGAGAAGAGGCATAAGCCAGGAGCAGTCTTTGCCTACTTTCACAAGGTCATTCATTCAGCTCTGGCTGATGCTCAAGGAGGAACGTGGCTAGAACAGATCTTGCACTCTGCGTGTGCCGTCTGCCTTAAGTTCCTTTGAGCTCCAGTCACCCGGTGTATGATTTCAACAATCTAAATATGGTTAGGACCCTGCAAGTCTAAGCATTTGGGCAAAGAGTAGACTTATCCTGCAGAAAGACTCCTGGAATTATTTCTGAATTTCTCCTTCAGTGGCAGACTACAGAAGGTGTCAACTTCACTCTTGGACCCTCTGGTTCCACCTATTTAATCCACCATACACTTTGTGCGTGTGGAAGGCAATCTCCCACAGCCTTTCTTGAATGTCTGATGGAGGCATACAGCTGGTTTACAACCTATGACCCTACCTCAGATGAGTGTAAGCCAATGGTGACTATAATCTTTATAGACCAGTCAGCCAGAGATATTTGTAGAAAGCTCCAGAAAATAAAGGGTTTATAGGACAAGTCGTTGAAGGATTTAGTGCAGGTGGCAGAAAAGGTTTTAGACAGCTGGGATATGGAAGAAGAGAAAGAGGAAAGAAAGCAGAAAGAGCAGGAAGTGAGAGAAAGAGAAAGGAAAAGAGGCAAGACAGAAAGTTGACTAAGATCCTGGCCACTGTAGTGCAGTCATAATGATAGGGAGAGAGTTCCTGGAAATCAGAGGGGCCCTCTGTCTAAGGAATAGTATGCCTATTGCAAGGAGAAAGGACACTGGATCAAGAATTGTCCCAAAAGAAAATTGAAGCCCTACACCGGGACCTGGCACACTTCTGGTCCACCAATCCCCAGGTACCTCTTTTCTGATATGTGGATCATATACTATTAGCTGCAGATTATAAAGAAACCTTACTTGAAGCCACAGATCAGCTGTTGCAAGAGCTGGGTGACCTTGGCTATAGACTGTCGGCGAAAAATGCTCATCTCTGCAGGAAACAGGTCAGTTAAGAGGTGGCTATCGGAGGCTAGAAAAGAGACTGTATTTTATATTCCCCCTTCATGGACTACTGAACAACTGAGGGAAATTTTAAGTAAAGAAGTATTTGCCAAGATGGCAGCCCCTCTGTATCCCCTTACAAAGGGCATTGATTCTTGCATCTGGGGAAAGGATGAACAAGCTGCATTTGATAATATCAAACAAGCCTTAATGTCTGCCCCAGCTTTGGTACTCAGATTGTGACCAAAACCTTCCATCTCTATGTGGCCGAGAATCAGGGAATGGCCAACAGATGCTAACACAGTAAATTGGACCCTGGAAGAGACTAGTAGCCTATCTATCCAAAAACCTTGATTCAGTAGAGGCAGGATGGCCAACCTGCCTGTGAATAATAGCAGCAGTGGCGGCACTAGTAAACGATGCAGACAAACTGACTGTGGGACAGGACCTCACCATCTATGCTCTTCTTGCCCCTGAGAGTGTCATAAGGCAGCCAACTGATCGCTGGCTCACGAACACCTGTATGACATAATACCAGGCTTTGCTATTGAATAAAGGTAGAGTCACCCTTGCCCTGGCTATGGAGCTAAACCCTGCCACCTTATTGTAGGATCCAGAAATCCAGACCATGGAGCATGATTTGCAGGTTCTAGCAAAGGAACAGGGATGGCGAAAGGACTTGAAAGAGCAACCAATTCCTGATGCGGAGGTGACATACTATATGGATGGGAGCAGTTTTTTGTAGAACGGAAAGAGAAAGGCAGAGGCAGTGGTGGTAAATGGACATAAGGTATTCTGGGCCCAGGCGTTGCCGGAGGGCACATCTGTTCAGGGAGCTGAATTGATTGTTTTAATCCAAGCATTAACTCTGGAAAAGGGTAAAAAGACAAACATCTACACTGATAGTTGGTTCACCTTACCAACAGCCCATGTACATGGGGCCATCTATCAGCAGAGAGGCCTGCTAACATCAGCCGGTAAAGAGATAAAAAATAAAAAATGAGATTCTGGCTTTGGTCAATGCCCTGTTGCTGCCCGACAAGGTAAGCATTATTCATTTCCCGGGACAGCAGAAGGGGACTTCCAGGGCAGCAAAGGGGGATAACATGGCCAATCCGGAGGCTAAAGCAGCTGCTAGAGGAAACTCTGTCCTGGTGGTACTAACTGCTGAACTGCCCAGAGAAGAATGACTAAACTACTCAGAAAGTGACTTAAAGTTAATATGGCAAAAAAAGAAAAAAAAAAGGGGGATATTTGACATCGACGTGGGGGCATGGATTAACTCCAAAGGTAAGATCATTCTACCCCAGGAAGATGCTGAGAGATTAATAACTCAGATGTATAAATGGATTCACTTGAAGGCAAAGAAATTGGCTGAAGTTGTCCGCCAATCCCAGTCCCTAATACTAAACCTCACCCCCTTGAGTGAGTGAGTGACTAGGGCGTGTGAACCTTGCCAGAGTGTAAACATAGGTAAGAATTTCCAGAGCCCAGGGAAGTGGCTGAGAGGAACTGTGGCAGCCTTTTTGGAGTATATGGCAAATTTTGAGTTAATGGCCTCTGAGCAGTGGAACGCTGCCTATTGGCTTTGGCTATTTTCCAAAGTCCAGTTTCTTATAAACTGACCTTGGTGGTCCTACAGCAGACTGCTCTGACCCTGAGAAACTGTGTGCAACCATAGTAACCAGACAGCAGGCTCTGTGTAACCTTGAGTGAGCTCTCCTATGTTCTGACCAAGTAAAGCTCCTACATGAGAAACTGCTTGTACTTTTCTGCCTACTTAAGTGTTAACCTGACGTCCATGAAATCAACACCTGGATAAGCATGTAGACTTGGTGTCCTTCTCTGTGTCACCCTGTCTCTCTCTTTCTCCCAGCCCTCTCTCAGGTGGTATTCAGCTGTCACTGCTGGCCAGTGACAAGGAACTAGACCTGGAATGCATTGGGAAGTGGATTTCACTGAAAGTAAACCATCCAGGTACAGCAATAAATATCTCCTGGTTTTTGTAGACACTTTCTCAGGATGGGTGGAAGCTTTTCCCACAAAGAAAGAAACCTCCCTGGTCATGGCCAAAAAGATTCTGGAAGACATTTTTCCTCGGTTTGGTATTCCAAAGGTAATTGGGTCAGACAATGGGTCAACCTTCATTGCTCAGTTAAGCCAGGAGGTGGCCAGGTTTCTGGGGCTTGACTGTAAGTTACATTGTGCTTATAGACCCCAAAGTTCAGGACATTTAGAGAGAATGAATAGAACTCTCAAAGAGATTCTCACCAAATTGAACATGGAGACTGGCGGTGACAAGGCGGTGCTCCTTCCCTTGGCCCTCTTTAGGGTCAGAAATACTCTCTCCATATAGGTTTAACACCCTTCGAACTACTATATGGGTTTCTGTTCCCTGACTCTTCTTGGGTACCCCCTTGATAAAACTAGTGGTAAATCTGACTTGTACAGGCTGAAAGAATTGCAGCTTATTCAGAAAGAAATTTGGAGCAAGGTTGGCAGTGCATATGTGCCTGGGTCCTTTTAGGTGCCCCATCAGTTCCACGTTGAAGATCTGGTATATGTGCAGTGACATGGCAGCCAGAATCTGGAACCTCAGTTGAAGGGTCCTTATTACATCTTCCTCACCACGCCAACTGCCGTCAAAATAGAGGGCATCATAGCTTGAATCCACGTGCCACATGTTAAGCCGGCTTTTCATCAATCTGCAACACCTGGAAACTCCAAGCCTCCAGCTACCGGCTGAAACTGAAACTCATCAGGGACAATAAACTCTCAGACAAGAACTCCCCCTTTTCTGGGAAAGTATAAGTGCAGTTCAGGTCCTGATGCTCCAGAAAGAGTATCAACCTCTCCATGAGGTTGATCCACAATTTTAGGGTTAAAATTGAGGCAAAAAAGGGGGGTGAGAGACCACCTGGGAATGAGAAAAACAACAGTGATTATTTGAATTGAAGTCAGGTGTAGATAACTCTTGAAGGAAAGGGTCAACTGTTCTGAGAACAACTATCTACAACCACCTGTAAACTATCTACAACCAGCTGTATACTACCTAAAACCAGGTGTAAACTATCTTCATGCTATTCTTGCTGAACAATCAATGTATAGAGCAAAAGTGGTTTCAATTTCAGGTATAAAACCCTGTCCTTTGCATATTGAGGGCTGTCTCCTGTCTTTGTAGGGGGACCCTATAGAAATTGGAATAAAACTCTTGCTTTGGCCTCAAGTTGTGGTCTATGAGTGTTCCTGGGAAGTGCACAATCCTGAGCTCCTGAGCAGTGAGACTCCAGGTCTAACAACATGAAACTAAAACGCTTTTGCCATCCATTCTTTAGGTGGTGAAGCAGCTTATAAAATGGGAAACCACTGTTCCAGCTATGCAACAGACAGGTTTATATCTAGACCATTCAAAGAAGTCATAAAATGTAAACATGAAGAAACAAACAAACAAACAATCTAGAAAAGATCATCCTGAGTGAGGTATCTCAGAAGCAGAAAGACATACACGGTATATACTCGATTTTAAGTGGAGGCTAGACCTATAATATAGGATAAACATACTAAAATCTATAAAAAGATAAACAAGAAAGAGGACCTGGGATAAGATGATCAATCCTCATGTAGAAAGACAAATGGGATGGACATAGGAGAAAACAAGAAACAGGACCCTAGCCTACCACAGAGGACCTGGGAAAGACTCTACCTAGTAGTATATCAAAGCAGGTGCTGAGACTCATAACCAAACCTTGGGCAGAGCACAGGGAATCATATAAAAAAAGGGGGAGTTAGTGTGACCTGGAGAGGGCAGGAACTCCACAAGGACCAAATATATCAGGGCACAGGGGTCTTTTATGAGACTGTATCTCCAACCAAGGACAATGTACGCATAGAACCTAGCACCCGTGCTCAAATATAGTCCATGTTAGCTCTGTCTCCAAGTGGGTACCATACTAAGTGGAACAGGGACTATTACAGACATGAACTCAATGGCTGGCTCTTTGACTTCCCCCCTCACAAGGCAGGATCAGATTTGCTAGGCCACAGAGGAGGACATTGCAGCAAACCTGATGATGCCTGATAATCTAGGGCAGTTGGAACAGGCAGAAGCCCTCGCCTATCAGTAGACTTGGAAAGGTGTAGGTAGTAGATGAGGGAAGGAGGGTAGGAAAGGGAGGGAATGAGGGGACTGGTCTACAGCTTGGATACAAAGTTAATAAACTGTATCTAATATTAAAAAAATAAAAAGTAAAAAAGAGGAACATAAAACAAAGTTCCTAAAGATGAAACACAAAATGCTGACAGTTTTTTGTTTCTTTGAAAACAGAATTTTTTTTCTGAACAATTTTCCTGTCCCAGGCTCTTTTTATAGAACAACCTGTGCTTGAACGCACAGAGATCCACCTACCTTTAACTTCCTGAGTGCTAGGAATGCAGGCGCTCACCAACAGCCCTAGGTGCTGACAGTTTATTTAGTTTTAGCATTTTATTTTTGTTGTTGTTTCATGCACTACATCTGAACTGCAGTTTCCTCTTCCTCCACTCCTCCCAGACACAATCTATCCACCACTACTCTGCCCAACTCTGCCCAGCTCACCTCTCCTTCATCCACTGCTTTTTTTTTCCATTTATTTTATTTTCAATGAAAAAAAAATGTGATGGCATAGCAAGTTATAATAAAACTAGGAACAATCCCTCACATCAGAGTTGGTCAAAGCAATACATGAGGAGAGAAAGTGTAGCTAAAGCAGGAAAAAGAGTCAGAGACACCCCCATTCTCACTGTTGGAAGTCCCTCAGCGAAATCAGGATAATAATCATAAGGTGTATGCCAACAACCTAGCTCACAAGACTCATAGAATATTTATGTTTTTGTCCTTCAGTCTCTGATCCCCTATGAACTCAGTTGACTCAGTGGGCCATGTGCTTGTTGTGTCCTTAATATCTCTGGTTCCTACAATACATATTCCCTCATTTGTGGGGTTCCCCTGGATACATCATTGTGTTTGGATAAGGGTCTCTGCATCTGTTCCCATGAGATGCCTCGTGATGTCTCTCTGATGACAACTGGGCTAGGCACTCATCAATGATTATAGCATAGTATCTTTCATTGTCATTTTTTGTCTGTCATGTTTACAGATATCGTGTGTCTCTAGGTTATCTTGACTCTGGTTCATGGTCATCCAGGCAGTGTCAGGCATGGACTTCCCCTCATGGTGTGGGCCTCAATGTGTTTTTTGGAGTGTATTTCACGTTATTGGGTTGGGGTTTTCTTTCTAGTATCTTCTGTAGGGCTGGATGGCTGCATATATACTGGGTATAGTAGTCTGGGTTGGCATCGGTGGTCTCTTCGTGTCTGCATGATATCCATCCAAGCCCTTCTGGCTTTCATAGTCTCTGCTGAGAATTCTAGTGTGATTCGGATAGGTCTACTCATTATTTGAATGCTATTTTGGTATTAGCAGTGTCATGCATAGAACAGTTAATTTTCATGGTGTCATCCCCATATAAAATAGAATCTCTGTAACCTGAGAAAATAAAAAATGAACACACTATAATGTGTGTTGAGTGAATTAAGACGAAGAAGGGACTAATTTGAGGTAAAAATAAACTATATATAAATGCTGCGAAAAATTAAAATACTTGTAATTCAATTATGATATTTTAGAATATAACTACATCAAAAAATTTAATTCCTATGCCATCAATATACCCAAAAATGTATGTAGCATTTTGCCTTTGCATGATGATGAATATTTTTCTCTAACTCCTCATATGAAAAGTACTGTTGTTTAAGTGATTTCTGAATGAATTATATAACATTATTAAAAGCAGAAAATTTGGTAGTTCTATGTGAAAGATAATTATATGCGTAGTTTAAGGTCCCTCTAACTCTCTCTTTATAGGAAAGGATTTATGAAAATGATTTACAATCTGTGAGTCAATTAATTCAACAGTGGATGCCTAAAAATGGAAAATCGAGGAATCTATCAGTGGCTTAGTCCATGAGGCTGGTTGGCTCAACTCACCTTCATATACACAGAACACCTCAAGAAGAAGGTTCGATAGTCAATGAAGAAATAGACTTGCTACCAAAGCGAAAAAGAACAGGCAAAGAGTAAAACATTCCTTCTTCCATGTCCGTGTATAGGTTTCCAGTGGAAGATGAGGCAAAGATGAGTGGTTGGTTTTGCAGTATGAAGATATGGATTAAAGTTATATTTTTCAGCTTTATAGATCCAGAAGAGAAGTAGAGAAGACTATTTCAAACAAGCAAGAGTACTTTACAATTGTGTCCTTAATTTGGGTGTTTTGCTTAATTCCTTATGCAGTCAAGTTAAAAACCAAGAGTCATGATCACACCTCTTTTCAGCTTGAAAGATAATCATATCTCCTCTTTACATTAACTTCCAAATGAAAAGAATAACAGGTCATAGTAATGCCTAAAAATAATTTAATGACGCAGAGTACAACAGCAGACAAATTACATATTTATCTTGATAATAACTGAAGCTAACATTATATAACTCTCCTTCAAAACCGTCCAGGTTAGAAACAACAAAGTCCAGGTTAGAAACAACTCTCCACCGCCACTGGGCCACTCCACAACACCTCCCTCATAGGGCAACCCACATTAAGCACAAGGATTCACCTCCCACCTGCTATGTGTATATAGGGTCCCTAGGTCCAGACAAAGCATGCTCCTTATTTGATGGCTCAGTCTCTGCAAGCCCCCTGGGGGCTGGGGCAGCTGTCTCTGTTGGTCTTCTTGTGAGGTTCCTCGCACCTCCAGGGCCTTCCATCTTTTCCCCAACACTTACTCAGGATCGCTAGAGCTCTGCACCTTTCTTAAGTGCAAGTCTGAGCATCTGTCCAAGCTTATTTCTGGCTGGAGTCTCTGAGACAATGGTCAGGTTAGGGTCCAGGCAACCGGGTTTTACAGTCCCAATTCTGGGCGTTCTCAATGTGGTCAAATATCGTCCAACAGAGCCTGATATTCTTCTTCTGTGAGAGGAGCCTCGAGTGTTGGTTCGATCTGCTCCCATGGTACATCTGGGTCCAGAGCGGCTGGTCCCTGTTCCTCTTCCACTGTTCTCACCAGTTGCTCCAGGAAGAGCTGGACAGGGCAGGAGTTGCTGGATTCTGGGTAGGCCTCTGTGAAGAAGGTGAGTTCGGGTCTTGACATCAACGCTTCTGCACACTGGCCTCCTGCAGAACCCGATGTCAACAAGCTGTCGCGGGAAGCCTCCTGCTCAATGCAACAAGATGCTCCAGGAGCCCTTTCCGGGCCAGGAGAGGCAGGCAGGTCCTCACCTTTAGCTGTGCTGCCTCCAGCGCGGCCTTTCTGCCTGGCCTTTCTGTTCTGGAACCATATGTGGACGGTGTCCTCAGGCAAACCTGTGCTCAGGGCCAGTTGCACCCTCGTGGCATAGTCTGGGGATGGAGAGATCTCAAAAGCTTGCACTAGCATGCTGATCTGCGCTGGACTAAGCCGCGTTCGAGGCCTTCTCTGTTCTGAGGGCGGGCCTCTTGCTTGTTGTACCCTGGCGACAAGCTTTGCAGGAGGCTGTTGGGAGGCTTCATGGCTGGAGCCTGCGGTGGTCTGCTTTGAGGTCTTCCTCGACATGCCAGTTCTATTTCTGCGGTTTTGAAACCACACGCGGATGGAGGACTCTGGAACTCCGAATTCCCTGGCCAGTTCCTGCCTGGTCCTGAAGCTCGGGTAAGGTGTCTTGGCGAAAACTGAGAGCAAGACCTCCTTCTGCTTGGCCTGCCAAACAGTCTTTTGACGCCGGGATGTCTTTGCCGTGCTGCAGCCACCCACATCTGCCTGATCTTCCATCCTGCTCAAGACACTTTGACAGGAGTTCTTCCTCTCCAGTGTGTACTCAGAACAACACCCAGGAAAGTGCAGACTATGGCAAATGCGTAAATTAGTCCGCTGCTCACCCTTAAATACCGACCTGAAGCCCCACCCACTCCCTCGAGGCCTCCAATTACAGGCCAAACCGTGGAACGCTCTTCTGCTTCCAAACTGTAAAACCCTTCCTTCCTCTTGCGAATTTTCCCATATCCCACCCTAAAGCAGCCTTTCCAGAAACAGTTGGCCTTGTGTTCTACCCAAATTCCACTGCTTAGCTCACAGTACGCACCTGTGTTGGCCCACAAGGAGTTTGAGGGGAGAGTCTAAGGCACGGCTTCTGATGATCAGGCAAGGAGAAGAGGCATAAGCCAGGAGCAGTCTTTGCCTACTTTCACAAGGTCATTCATTCAGCTCTGGCTGATGCTCAAGGAGGAACGTGGCTAGAACAGATCTTGCACTCTGCGTGTGCCGTCTGCCTTAAGTTCCTTTGAGCTCCAGTCACCCGGTGTATGATTTCAACAATCTAAATATGGTTAGGACCCTGCAAGTCTAAGCATTTGGGCAAAGAGTAGACTTATCCTGCAGAAAGACTCCTGGAATTATTTCTGAATTTCTCCTTCAGTGGCAGACTACAGAAGGTGTCAACTTCACTCGTGGACCCTCTGGTTCCACCTATTTAATCCACCATACACTTTGTGCGTGTAGAAGGCAATCTCCCACAGCCTTTCTTGAATGTCTGTTGGAGGCATACAGCTGGTTTACAACCTATGACCCTACCTCAGATGAGTGTAAGCCAATGGTGACTATAATCTTTATAGACCAGTCAGCCAGAGATATTTGTAGAAAGCTCCAGAAAATAAAGGGTTTACAGGACAAGTCGTTGAAGGATTTAGTGCAGGTGGCAGAAAAGGTTTTAGACAGCTGGGATATGGAAGAAGAGAAAGAGGAAAGAAAGCAGAAAGAGCAGGAAGTGAGAGAAAGAGAAAGGAAAAGAGGCAAGACAGAAAGTTGACTAAGATCCTGGCCACTGTAGTGCAGTCATAATGATAGGGAGAGAGTTCCTGGAAATCAGAGGGGCCCTCTGTCTAAGGAATAGTATGCCTATTGCAAGGAGAAAGGACACTGGATCAAGAATTGTCCCAAAAGAAAATTGAAGCCCTACACCGGGACCTGGCACACTTCTGGGCCACCAATCCCCAGGTAACTCTTTTCTGATATGTGGATCATATACTATTAGCTGCAGATTATAAAGAAACCTTACTTGAAGCCACAGATCAGCTGTTGCAAGAGCTGGGTGACCTTGGCTATAGACTGTCGGCGAAAAATGCTCATCTCTGCAGGAAACAGGTCAGTTAAGAGGTGGCTATCGGAGGCTAGAAAAGAGACTGTATTTTATATTCCCCCTTCATGGACTACTGAACAACTGAGGGAAATTTTAAGTAAAGAAGTATTTGCCAAGATGGCAGCCCCTCTGTATCCCCTTACAAAGGGCATTGATTCTTGCATCTGGGGAAAGGATGAACAAGCTGCATTTGATAATATCAAACAAGCCTTAATGTCTGCCCCAGCTTTGGTACTCAGATTGTGACCAAAACCTTCCATCTCTATGTGGCCGAGAATCAGGGAATGGCCAACAGATGCTAACACAGTAAATTGGACCCTGGAAGAGACTAGTAGCCTATCTATCCAAAAACCTTGATTCAGTAGAGGCAGGATGGCCAACCTGCCTGTGAATAATAGCAGCAGTGGCGGCACTAGTAAACGATGCAGACAAACTGACTGTGGGACAGGACCTCACCATCTATGCTCTTCTTGCCCCTGAGAGTGTCATAAGGCAGCCAACTGATCGCTGGCTCACGAACACCTGTATGACATAATACCAGGCTTTGCTATTGAATAAAGGTAGAGTCACCCTTGCCCTGGCTATGGAGCTAAACCCTGCCACCTTATTGTAGGATCCAGAAATCCAGACCATGGAGCATGATTTGCAGGTTCTAGCAAAGGAACAGGGATGGCGAAAGGACTTGAAAGAGCAACCAATTCCTGATGCGGAGGTGACATACTATATGGATCGGAGCAGTTTTTTGTAGAACGGAAAGAGAAAGGCAGAGGCAGTGGTGGTAAATGGACATAAGGTATTCTGGGCCCAGGCGTTGCCGGAGGGCACATCTGTTCAGGGAGCTGAATTGATTGTTTTAATCCAAGCATTAACTCTGGAAAAGGGTAAAAAGACAAACATCTACACTGATAGTTGGTTCACCTTACCAACAGCCCATGTACATGGGGCCATCTATCAGCAGAGAGGCCTGCTAACATCAGCCGGTAAAGAGATAAAAAATAAAAAATGAGATTCTGGCTTTGGTCAATGCCCTGTTGCTGCCCGACAAGGTAAGCATTATTCATTTCCCGGGACAGCAGAAGGGGACTTCCAGGGCAGCAAAGGGGGATAACATGGCCAATCGGGAGGCTAAAGCAGCTGCTAGAGGAAACTCTGTCCTGGTGGTACTAACTGCTGAACTGCCCAGAGAAGAATGACTAAACTACTCAGAAAGTGACTTAAAGTTAATATGGCAAAAAAAGAAAAAAAAAAGGGGGATATTTGACACCGACGTGGGGGCATGGATTAACTCCAAAGGTAAGATCATTCTACCCCAGGAAGATGCTGAGAGATTAATAACTCAGATGTATAAATGGATTCACTTGAAGGCAAAGAAATTGGCTGAAGTTGTCCGCCAATCCCAGTCCCTAATACTAAACCTCACCCCCTTGAGTGAGTGAGTGACTAGGGCGTGTGAACCTTGCCAGAGTGTAAACATAGGTAAGAATTTCCAGAGCCCAGGGAAGTGGCTGAGAGGAACTGTGGCAGCCTTTTTGGAGTATATGGCAAATTTTGAGTTAATGGCCTCTGAGCAGTGGAACGCTGCCTATTGGCTTTGGCTATTTTCCAAAGTCCAGTTTCTTATAAACTGACCTTGGTGGTCCTACAGCAGACTGCTCTGACCCTGAGAAACTGTGTGCAACCATAGTAACCAGACAGCAGGCTCTGTGTAACCTTGAGTGAGCTCTCCTATGTTCTGACCAAGTAAAGCTCCTACATGAGAAACTGCTTGTACTTTTCTGCCTACTTAAGTGTTAACCTGACGTCCATTAAATCAACACCTGGATAAGCATGTAGACTTGGTGTCCTTCTCTGTGTCACCCTGTCTCTCTCTTTCTCCCAGCCCTCTCTCAGGTGGTATTCAGCTGTCACTGCTGGCCAGTGACAAGGAACTAGACCTGGAATGCATTGGGAAGTGGATTTCACTGAAAGTAAACCATCCAGGTACAGCAATAAATATCTCCTGGTTTTTGTAGACACTTTCTCAGGATGGGTGGAAGCTTTTCCCACAAAGAAAGAAACCTCCCTGGTCATGGCCAAAAAGATTCTGGAAGACATTTTTCCTCGGTTTGGTATTCCAAAGGTAATTGGGTCAGACAATGGGTCAACCTTCATTGCTCAGTTAAGCCAGGAGGTGGCCAGGTTTCTGGGGCTTGACTGTAAGTTACATTGTGCTTATAGACCCCAAAGTTCAGGACATTTAGAGAGAATGAATAGAACTCTCAAAGAGATTCTCACCAAATTGAACATGGAGACTGGCGGTGACAAGGCGGTGCTCCTTCCCTTGGCCCTCTTTAGGGTCAGAAATACTCTCTCCATATAGGTTTAACACCCTTCGAACTACTATATGGGTTTCTGTTCCCTGACTCTTCTTGGGTACCCCCTTGATAAAACTAGTGGTAAATCTGACTTGTACAGGCTGAAAGAATTGCAGCTTATTCAGAAAGAAATTTGGAGCAAGGTTGGCAGTGCATATGTGCCTGGGTCCTTTTAGGTGCCCCATCAGTTCCACGTTGAAGATCTGGTATATGTGCAGTGACATGGCAGCCAGAATCTGGAACCTCAGTTGAAGGGTCCTTATTACATCTTCCTCACCACGCCAACTGCCGTCAAAATAGAGGGCATCATAGCTTGAATCCACGTGCCACATGTTAAGCCGGCTTTTCATCAATCTGCAACACCTGGAAACTCCAAGCCTCCAGCTACCGGCTGAAACTGAAACTCATCAGGGACAATAAAATCTCAGACAAGAACTCCCCCTTTTCTGGGAAAGTATAAGTGCAGTTCAGGTCCTGATGCTCCAGAAAGAGTATCAACCTCTCCATGAGGTTGATCCACAATTTTAGGGTTAAAATTGAGGCAAAAAAAGGGGGGGTGAGAGACCACCTGGGAATGAGAAAAACAACAGTGATTATTTGAATTGAAGTCAGGTGTAGATAACTCTTGAAGGAAAGGGTCAACTGTTCTGAGAACAACTATCTACAACCACCTGTAAACTATCTACAACCAGCTGTATACTACCTAAAACCAGGTGTAAACTATCTTCATGCTATTCTTGCTGAACAATCAATATATAGAGCAAAAGTGGTTTCAATTTCAGGTATAAAACCCTGTCCTTTGCATATTGAGGGCTGTCTCCTGTCTTTGTAGGGGGACCCTATAGAAATTGGAATAAAACTCTTGCTTTGGCCTCAAGTTGTGGTCTATGAGTGTTCCTGGGAAGTGCACAATCCTGAGCTCCTGAGCAGTGAGACTCCAGGTCTAACAACATGAAACTAAAACGCTTTTGCCATCCATTCTTTAGGTGGTGAAGCAGCTTATAAAATGGGAAACCACTGTTCCAGCTATGCAACAGACAGGTTTATATCTAGACCATTCAAAGAAGTCATAAAATGTAAACATGAAGAAACAAACAAACAAACAATCTAGAAAAGATCATCCTGAGTGAGGTATCTCAGAAGCAGAAAGACATACACGGTATATACTCGATTTTAAGTGGAGGCTAGACCTATAATATAGGATAAACATACTAAAATCTATAAAAAGATAAACAAGAAAGAGGACCTGGGATAAGATGATCAATCCTCATGTAGAAAGACAAATGGGATGGACATAGGAGAAAACAAGAAACAGGACCCTAGCCTACCACAGAGGACCTGGGAAAGACTCTACCTAGTAGTATATCAAAGCAGGTGCTGAGACTCATAACCAAACCTTGGGCAGAGCACAGGGAATCATATAAAAAAAGGGGGAGTTAGTGTGACCTGGAGAGGGCAGGAACTCCACAAGGACCAAATATATCAGGGCACAGGGGTCTTTTATGAGACTGTATCTCCAACCAAGGACAATGTACGCATAGAACCTAGCACCCGTGCTCAAATATAGTCCATGTTAGCTCTGTCTCCAAGTGGGTACCATACTAAGTGGAACAGGGACTATTACAGACATGAACTCAATGGCTGGCTCTTTGACTTCCCCCCTCACAAGGCAGGATCAGATTTGCTAGGCCACAGAGGAGGACATTGCAGCAAACCTGATGATGCCTGATAATCTAGGGCAGTTGGAACAGGCAGAAGCCCTCGCCTATCAGTAGACTTGGAAAGGTGTAGGTAGTAGATGAGGGAAGGAGGGTAGGAAAGGGAGGGAATGAGGGGACTGGTCTACAGCTTGGATACAAAGTTAATAAACTGTATCTAATATTAAAAAAATAAAAAGTAAAAAAGAGGAACATAAAACAAAGTTCCTAAAGATGAAACACAAAATGCTGACAGTTTTTTGTTTCTTTGAAAACAGAATTTTTTTTCTGAACAATTTTCCTGTCCCAGGCTCTTTTTATAGAACAACCTGTGCTTGAACGCACAGAGATCCACCTACCTTTAACTTCCTGAGTGCTAGGAATGCAGGCGCTCACCAACAGCCCTAGGTGCTGACAGTTTATTTAGTTTTAGCATTTTATTTTTGTTGTTGTTTCATGCACTACATCTGAACTGCAGTTTCCTCTTCCTCCACTCCTCCCAGACACAATCTATCCACCACTACTCTGCCCAACTCTGCCCAGCTCACCTCTCCTTCATCCACTGCTTTTTTTTCCATTTATTTTATTTTCAATGAAAAAAAAATGTGATGGCATAGCAAGTTATAATAAAACTAGGAACAATCCCTCACATCAGAGTTGGTCAAAGCAATACATGAGGAGAGAAAGTGTAGCTAAAGCAGGAAAAAGAGTCAGAGACACCCCCATTCTCACTGTTGGAAGTCCCTCAGCGAAATCAGGATAATAATCATAAGGTGTATGCCAACAACCTAGCTCACAAGACTCATAGAATATTTATGTTTTTGTCCTTCAGTCTCTGATACCCTATGAACTCAGTTGACTCAGTGGGCCATGTGCTTGTTGTGTCCTTAATATCTCTGGTTCCTACAATACATATTCCCTCATTTGTGGGGTTCCCCTGGATACATCATTGTGTTTGGATAAGGGTCTCTGCATCTGTTCCCATGAGATGCCTCGTGATGTCTCTCTGATGACAACTGGGCTAGGCACTCATCAATGATTATAGCATAGTATCTTTCATTGTCATTTTTTGTCTGTCATGTTTACAGATATCGTGTGTCTCTAGGTTATCTTGACTCTGGTTCATGGTCATCCAGGCAGTGTCAGGCATGGACTTCCCCTCATGGTGTGGGCCTCAATGTGTTTTTTGGAGTGTATTTCACGTTATTGGGTTGGGGTTTTCTTTCTAGTATCTTCTGTAGGGCTGGATGGCTGCATATATACTGGGTATAGTAGTCTGGGTTGGCATCGGTGGTCTCTTCGTGTCTGCATGATATCCATCCAAGCCCTTCTGGCTTTCATAGTCTCTGCTGAGAATTCTAGTGTGATTCGGATAGGTCTACTCATTATTTGAATGCTATTTTGGTATTAGCAGTGTCATGCATAGAACAGTTAATTTTCATGGTGTCATCCCCATATAAAATAGAATCTCTGTAACCTGAGAAAATAAAAAATGAACACACTATAATGTGTGTTGAGTGAATTAAGACGAAGAAGGGACTAATTTGAGGTAAAAATAAACTATATATAAATGCTGCGAAAAATTAAAATACTTGTAATTCAATTATGATATTTTAGAATATAACTACATCAAAAAATTTAATTCCTATGCCATCAATATACCCAAAAATGTAGGTAGCATTTTGCCTTTGCATGATGATGAATATTTTTCTATAACTCCTCATATGAAAAGTACTGTTGTTTAAGTGATTTCTGAATGAATTACATAACATTATTAAAAGCAGAAAATTTGGTAGTTCTACGTGAAAGATAATTATATGCATAGTTTATGTTTCCCTCTAACTCTCTCTTTATAGGAAAGGATTTATGAAAATGATTTACAATCTGTGAGTCAATTAATTCAACAGTGGATGCCTAAAAATGGAAAATCGAGGAATCTATCAGTGGCTTAGTCCATGAGGCTGGTTGGCTCAACTCACCTTCATATACACAGAACTCCTCAAGAAGAAGGTTCTATAGTCAATGAAGAAATAGACTTGCTCCCAAAGCGAAAAAGAACAGGCAAAGAGTAAAACATTCCTTCTTCCTTGTCCTTGTATAGGTTTCCAGTAGAAGATGAGGCAAAGATGAGTGGTTGGTTTTGCAGTATGAAGATATGGATTAAAGTTATATTTTTCAGCTTTATAGATCCAGAAGAGAAGTAGAGAAGACTATTTCAAACAAGCAAGAGCACTTTACAATTGTGTCCTTAATTTGGGTGTTTTGCTTAATTCCATATGCAGTCAAGTTAAAAACCAAGAGTCATCATCACACCTCTTTTCATCTTGAAAGATAATCATATCTCCTCTTTACATTAACTTCCAAATGAAAAGAATAACAGGTCATAGTAATGCCTAAAAATAATTTAATGACGCAGAGTACAACAGCAGACAAATTACATATTTATCTTGATAATAACTGAAGCTAACATTATATTACTGTCCTCCAAAACCGTCCAGGTTAGAAACAACAAAGTCCAGGTTAGAAACAACTCTCCACCGCCGCTGGGCCACTCCACAACACCTCCCTCATAGGGCAACCCACATTAAGCACAAGGATTCACCTCCCACCTGCTAGGTGTATGTAGGGTCCCTAGGTCCAGACCAAGCATGCTCCTTATTTGATGGCTCAGTCTCTGCAAGCCCCCTGGGGGCTGGGGCAGCTGTTTCTGTTGGTCTTATTGTGAGGTTCCTCGCACCTCCAGGACCTTCCATCTTTTCCCCAACACTTACTCAGGATCGCTAGAGCTCTGCACCTTTCTTAGGTGCAAGTCTGAGCATCTGTCCAAGCTTATTTCTGGCTGGAGTCTCTGAGACAATGGTCAGGTTAGGGTCCAGGCAACCGGGTTTTACAGTCCCAATTCTGGGCGTTCTCAATGTGGTCAAATATCGTCCAACAGAGCCTGATATTCTTCTTCTGTGAGAGGAGCCTCGAGTGTTGGTTCGATCTGCTCCCATGGTACATCTGGGTCCAGAGCGGCTGGTCCCTGTTCCTCTTCCACTGTTCTCACCAGTTGCTCCAGGAAGAGCTGGACAGGGCAGGAGTTGCTGGATTCTGGGTAGGCCTCTGTGAAGAAGGTGAGTTCGGGTCTTGACATCAACGCTTCTGCACACTGGCCTCCTGCAGAACCCGATGTCAACAAGCTGTCGCGGGAAGCCTCCTGCTCAATGCAACAAGATGCTCCAGGAGCCCTTTCCGGGCCAGGAGAGGCAGGCAGGTCCTCACCTTTAGCTGTGCTGCCTCCAGCGCGGCCTTTCTGCCTGGCCTTTCTGTTCTGGAACCATATGTGGACGGTGTCCTCAGGCAAACCTGTGCTCAGGGCCAGTTGCACCCTCGTGGCATAGTCTGGGGATGGAGAGATCTCAAAAGCTTGCACTAGCATGCTGATCTGCGCTGGACTAAGCCGCGTTCGAGGCCTTCTCTGTTCTGAGGGCGGGCCTCTTGCTTGTTGTACCCTGGCGACAAGCTTTGCAGGAGGCTGTTGGGAGGCTTCATGGCTGGAGCCTGCGGTGGTCTGCTTTGAGGTCTTCCTCGACATGCCAGTTCTATTTCTGCGGTTTTGAAACCACACGCGGATGGAGGACTCTGGAACTCCGAATTCCCTGGCCAGTTCCTGCCTGGTCCTGAAGCTCGGGTAAGGTGTCTTGGCGAAAACTGAGAGCAAGACCTCCTTCTGCTTGGCCTGCCAAACAGTCTTTTGACGCCGGGATGTCTTTGCCGTGCTGCAGCCACCCACATCTGCCTGATCTTCCATCCTGCTGAAGACACTTTGACAGGAGTTCTTCCTCTCCAGTGTGTACTCAGAACAACACCCAGGAAAGTGCAGACTATGGCAAATGCGTAAATTAGTCCGCTGCTCACCCTTAAATACCGACCTGAAGCCCCACCCACTCCCTCGAATCCTCCAATTACAGGCCAAACCGTGGAACGCTCTTCTGCTTCCAAACTGTGAAACCCTTCCTTCCTCTTGCGAATTTTCCCATATCCCACCCTAAAGCAGCCTTTCCAGAAACAGTTGGCCTTGTGTTCTACCCAAATTCCACTGCTTAGCTCACAGTACGCACCTGTGTTGGCCCACAAGGAGTTTGAGGGGAGAGTCTAAGGCACGGCTTCTGATGATCAGGCAAGGAGAAGAGGCATAAGCCAGGAGCAGTCTTTGCCTACTTTCACAAGGTCATTCATTCAGCTCTGGCTGATGCTCAAGGAGGAACGTGGCTAGAACAGATCTTGCACTCTGCGTGTGCCGTCTGCCTTAAGTTCCTTTGAGCTCCAGTCACCCGGTGTATGATTTCAACAATCTAAATATGGTTAGGACCCTGCAAGTCTAAGCATTTGGGCAAAGAGTAGACTTATCCTGCAGAAAGACTCCTGGAATTATTTCTGAATTTCTCCTTCAGTGGCAGACTACAGAAGGTGTCAACTTCACTCTTGGACCCTCTGGTTCCACCTATTTAATCCACCATACACTTTGTGCGTGTGGAAGGCAATCTCCCACAGCCTTTCTTGAATGTCTGTTGGAGGCATACAGCTGGTTTACAACCTATGACCCTACCTCAGATGAGTGTAAGCCAATGGTGACTATAATCTTTATAGACCAGTCAGCCAGAGATATTTGTAGAAAGCTCCAGAAAATAAAGGGTTTACAGGACAAGTCGTTGAAGGATTTAGTGCAGGTGGCAGAAAAGGTTTTAGACAGCTGGGATATGGAAGAAGAGAAAGAGGAAAGAAAGCAGAAAGAGCAGGAAGTGAGAGAAAGAGAAAGGAAAAGAGGCAAGACAGAAAGTTGACTAAGATCCTGGCCACTGTAGTGCAGTCATAATGATAGGGAGAGAGTTCCTGGAAATCAGAGGGGCCCTCTGTCTAAGGAATAGTATGCCTATTGCAAGGAGAAAGGACACTGGATCAAGAATTGTCCCAAAAGAAAATTGAAGCCCTACACCGGGACCTGGCACACTTCTGGGCCACCAATCCCCAGGTACCTCTTTTCTGATATGTGGATCATATACTATTAGCTGCAGATTATAAAGAAACCTTACTTGAAGCCACAGATCAGCTGTTGCAAGAGCTGGGTGACCTTGGCTATAGACTGTCGGCGAAAAATGCTCATCTCTGCAGGAAACAGGTCAGTTAAGAGGTGGCTATCGGAGGCTAGAAAAGAGACTGTATTTTATATTCCCCCTTCATGGACTACTGAACAACTGAGGGAAATTTTAAGTAAAGAAGTATTTGCCAAGATGGCAGCCCCTCTGTATCCCCTTACAAAGGGCATTGATTCTTGCATCTGGGGAAAGGATGAACAAGCTGCATTTGATAATATCAAACAAGCCTTAATGTCTGCCCCAGCTTTGGTACTCAGATTGTGACCAAAACCTTCCATCTCTATGTGGCCGAGAATCAGGGAATGGCCAACAGATGCTAACACAGTAAATTGGACCCTGGAAGAGACTAGTAGCCTATCTATCCAAAAACCTTGATTCAGTAGAGGCAGGATGGCCAACCTGCCTGTGAATAATAGCAGCAGTGGCGGCACTAGTAAACGATGCAGACAAACTGACTGTGGGACAGGACCTCACCATCTATGCTCTTCTTGCCCCTGAGAGTGTCATAAGGCAGCCAACTGATCGCTGGCTCACGAACACCTGTATGACATAATACCAGGCTTTGCTATTGAATAAAGGTAGAGTCACCCTTGCCCTGGCTATGGAGCTAAACCCTGCCACCTTATTGTAGGATCCAGAAATCCAGACCATGGAGCATGATTTGCAGGTTCTAGCAAAGGAACAGGGATGGCGAAAGGACTTGAAAGAGCAACCAATTCCTGATGCGGAGGTGACATACTATATGGATCGGAGCAGTTTTTTGTAGAACGGAAAGAGAAAGGCAGAGGCAGTGGTGGTAAATGGACATAAGGTATTCTGGGCCCAGGCGTTGCCGGAGGGCACATCTGTTCAGGGAGCTGAATTGATTGTTTTAATCCAAGCATTAACTCTGGAAAAGGGTAAAAAGACAAACATCTACACTGATAGTTGGTTCACCTTACCAACAGCCCATGTACATGGGGCCATCTATCAGCAGAGAGGCCTGCTAACATCAGCCGGTAAAGAGATAAAAAATAAAAAATGAGATTCTGGCTTTGGTCAATGCCCTGTTGCTGCCCGACAAGGTAAGCATTATTCATTTCCCGGGACAGCAGAAGGGGACTTCCAGGGCAGCAAAGGGGGATAACATGGCCAATCCGGAGGCTAAAGCAGCTGCTAGAGGAAACTCTGTCCTGGTGGTACTAACTGCTGAACTGCCCAGAGAAGAATGACTAAACTACTCAGAAAGTGACTTAAAGTTAATATGGCAAAAAAAGAAAAAAAAAAGGGGGATATTTGACACCGACGTGGGGGCATGGATTAACTCCAAAGGTAAGATCATTCTACCCCAGGAAGATGCTGAGAGATTAATAACTCAGATGTATAAATGGATTCACTTGAAGGCAAAGAAATTGGCTGAAGTTGTCCGCCAATCCCAGTCCCTAATACTAAACCTCACCCCCTTGAGTGAGTGAGTGACTAGGGCGTGTGAACCTTGCCAGAGTGTAAACATAGGTAAGAATTTCCAGAGCCCAGGGAAGTGGCTGAGAGGAACTGTGGCAGCCTTTTTGGAGTATATGGCAAATTTTGAGTTAATGGCCTCTGAGCAGTGGAACGCTGCCTATTGGCTTTGGCTATTTTCCAAAGTCCAGTTTCTTATAAACTGACCTTGGTGGTCCTACAGCAGACTGCTCTGACCCTGAGAAACTGTGTGCAACCATAGTAACCAGACAGCAGGCTCTGTGTAACCTTGAGTGAGCTCTCCTATGTTCTGACCAAGTAAAGCTCCTACATGAGAAACTGCTTGTACTTTTCTGCCTACTTAAGTGTTAACCTGACGTCCATTAAATCAACACCTGGATAAGCATGTAGACTTGGTGTCCTTCTCTGTGTCACCCTGTCTCTCTCTTTCTCCCAGCCCTCTCTCAGGTGGTATTCAGCTGTCACTGCTGGCCAGTGACAAGGAACTAGACCTGGAATGCATTGGGAAGTGGATTTCACTGAAAGTAAACCATCCAGGTACAGCAATAAATATCTCCTGGTTTTTGTAGACACTTTCTCAGGATGGGTGGAAGCTTTTCCCACAAAGAAAGAAACCTCCCTGGTCATGGCCAAAAAGATTCTGGAAGACATTTTTCCTCGGTTTGGTATTCCAAAGGTAATTGGGTCAGACAATGGGTCAACCTTCATTGCTCAGTTAAGCCAGGAGGTGGCCAGGTTTCTGGGGCTTGACTGTAAGTTACATTGTGCTTATAGACCCCAAAGTTCAGGACATTTAGAGAGAATGAATAGAACTCTCAAAGAGATTCTCACCAAATTGAACATGGAGACTGGCGGTGACAAGGCGGTGCTCCTTCCCTTGGCCCTCTTTAGGGTCAGAAATACTCTCTCCATATAGGTTTAACACCCTTCGAACTACTATATGGGTTTCTGTTCCCTGACTCTTCTTGGGTACCCCCTTGATAAAACTAGTGGTAAATCTGACTTGTACAGGCTGAAAGAATTGCAGCTTATTCAGAAAGAAATTTGGAGCAAGGTTGGCAGTGCATATGTGCCTGGGTCCTTTTAGGTGCCCCATCAGTTCCACGTTGAAGATCTGGTATATGTGCAGTGACATGGCAGCCAGAATCTGGAACCTCAGTTGAAGGGTCCTTATTACATCTTCCTCACCACGCCAACTGCCGTCAAAATAGAGGGCATCATAGCTTGAATCCACGTGCCACATGTTAAGCCGGCTTTTCATCAATCTGCAACACCTGGAAACTCCAAGCCTCCAGCTACCGGCTGAAACTGAAACTCATCAGGGACAATAAACTCTCAGACAAGAACTCCCCCTTTTCTGGGAAAGTATAAGTGCAGTTCAGGTCCTGATGCTCCAGAAAGAGTATCAACCTCTCCATGAGGTTGATCCACAATTTTAGGGTTAAAATTGAGGCAAAAAAGGGGGGGTGAGAGACCACCTGGGAATGAGAAAAACAACAGTGATTATTTGAATTGAAGTCAGGTGTAGATAACTCTTGAAGGAAAGGGTCAACTGTTCTGAGAACAACTATCTACAACCACCTGTAAACTATCTACAACCAGCTGTATACTACCTAAAACCAGGTGTAAACTATCTTCATGCTATTCTTGCTGAACAATCAATGTATAGAGCAAAAGTGGTTTCAATTTCAGGTATAAAACCCTGTCCTTTGCATATTGAGGGCTGTCTCCTGTCTTTGTAGGGGGACCCTATAGAAATTGGAATAAAACTCTTGCTTTGGCCTCAAGTTGTGGTCTATGAGTGTTCCTGGGAAGTGCACAATCCTGAGCTCCTGAGCAGTGAGACTCCAGGTCTAACAACATGAAACTAAAACGCTTTTGCCATCCATTCTTTAGGTGGTGAAGCAGCTTATAAAATGGGAAACCACTGTTCCAGCTATGCAACAGACAGGTTTATATCTAGACCATTCAAAGAAGTCATAAAATGTAAACATGAAGAAACAAACAAACAAACAATCTAGAAAAGATCATCCTGAGTGAGGTATCTCAGAAGCAGAAAGACATACACGGTATATACTCGATTTTAAGTGGAGGCTAGACCTATAATATAGGATAAACATACTAAAATCTATAAAAAGATAAACAAGAAAGAGGACCTGGGATAAGATGATCAATCCTCATGTAGAAAGACAAATGGGATGGACATAGGAGAAAACAAGAAACAGGACCCTAGCCTACCACAGAGGACCTGGGAAAGACTCTACCTAGTAGTATATCAAAGCAGGTGCTGAGACTCATAACCAAACCTTGGGCAGAGCACAGGGAATCATATAAAAAAAGGGGGAGTTAGTGTGACCTGGAGAGGGCAGGAACTCCACAAGGACCAAATATATCAGGGCACAGGGGTCTTTTATGAGACTGTATCTCCAACCAAGGACAATGTACGCATAGAACCTAGCACCCGTGCTCAAATATAGTCCATGTTAGCTCTGTCTCCAAGTGGGTACCATACTAAGTGGAACAGGGACTATTACAGACATGAACTCAATGGCTGGCTCTTTGACTTCCCCCCTCACAAGGCAGGATCAGATTTGCTAGGCCACAGAGGAGGACATTGCAGCAAACCTGATGATGCCTGATAATCTAGGGCAGTTGGAACAGGCAGAAGCCCTCGCCTATCAGTGGACTTGGAAAGGTGTAGGTAGTAGATGAGGGAAGGAGGGTAGGAAAGGGAGGGAATGAGGGGACTGGTCTACAGCTTGGATACAAAGTTAATAAACTGTATCTAATATTAAAAAAATAAAAAGTAAAAAAGAGGAACATAAAACAAAGTTCCTAAAGATGAAACACAAAATGCTGACAGTTTTTTGTTTCTTTGAAAACAGAATTTTTTTTCTGAACAATTTTCCTGTCCCAGGCTCTTTTTATAGAACAACCTGTGCTTGAACGCACAGAGATCCACCTACCTTTAACTTCCTGAGTGCTAGGAATGCAGGCGCTCACCAACAGCCCTAGGTGCTGACAGTTTATTTAGTTTTAGCATTTTATTTTTGTTGTTGTTTCATGCACTACATCTGAACTGCAGTTTCCTCTTCCTCCACTCCTCCCAGACACAATCTATCCACCACTACTCTGCCCAACTCTGCCCAGCTCACCTCTCCTTCATCCACTGCTTTTTTTTTCCATTTATTTTATTTTCAATGAAAAAAAAATGTGATGGCATAGCAAGTTATAATAAAACTAGGAACAATCCCTCACATCAGAGTTGGTCAAAGCAATACATGAGGAGAGAAAGTGTAGCTAAAGCAGGAAAAAGAGTCAGAGACACCCCCATTCTCACTGTTGGAAGTCCCTCAGCGAAATCAGGATAATAATCATAAGGTGTATGCCAACAACCTAGCTCACAAGACTCATAGAATATTTATGTTTTTGTCCTTCAGTCTCTGATACCCTATGAACTCAGTTGACTCAGTGGGCCATGTGCTTGTTGTGTCCTTAATATCTCTGGTTCCTACAATACATATTCCCTCATTTGTGGGGTTCCCCTGGATACATCATTGTGTTTGGATAAGGGTCTCTGCATCTGTTCCCATGAGATGCCTCGTGATGTCTCTCTGATGACAACTGGGCTAGGCACTCATCAATGATTATAGCATAGTATCTTTCATTGTCATTTTTTGTCTGTCATGTTTACAGATATCGTGTGTCTCTAGGTTATCTTGACTCTGGTTCATGGTCATCCAGGCAGTGTCAGGCATGGACTTCCCCTCATGGTGTGGGCCTCAATGTGTTTTTTGGAGTGTATTTCACGTTATTGGGTTGGGGTTTTCTTTCTAGTATCTTCTGTAGGGCTGGATGGCTGCATATATACTGGGTATAGTAGTCTGGGTTGGCATCGGTGGTCTCTTCGTGTCTGCATGATATCCATCCAAGCCCTTCTGGCTTTCATAGTCTCTGCTGAGAATTCTAGTGTGATTCGGATAGATCTACTCATTATTTGAATGCTATTTTGGTATTAGCAGTGTCATGCATAGAACAGTTAATTTTCATGGTGTCATCCCCATATAAAATAGAATCTCTGTAACCTGAGAAAATAAAAAATGAACACACTATAATGTGTGTTGAGTGAATTAAGACGAAGAAGGGACTAATTTGAGGTAAAAATAAACTATATATAAATGCTGCGAAAAATTAAAATACTTGTAATTCAATTATGATATTTTAGAATATAACTACATCAAAAAATTTAATTCCTATGCCATCAATATACCCAAAAATGTAGGTAGCATTTTGCCTTTGCATGATGATGAATATTTTTCTATAACTCCTCATATGAAAAGTACTGTTGTTTAAGTGATTTCTGAATGAATTACATAACATTATTAAAAGCAGAAAATTTGGTAGTTCTACGTGAAAGATAATTATATGCGTAGTTTATGTTTCCCTCTAACTCTCTCTTTATAGGAAAGGATTTATGAAAATGATTTACAATCTGTGAGTCAATTAATTCAACAGTGGATGCCTAAAAATGGAAAATCGAGGAATCTATCAGTGGCTTAGTCCATGAGGCTGGTTGGCTCAACTCACCTTCATATACACAGAACTCCTCAAGAAGAAGGTTCTATAGTCAATGAAGAAATAGACTTGCTCCCAAAGCGAAAAAGAACAGGCAAAGAGTAAAACATTCCTTCTTCCTTGTCCTTGTATAGGTTTCCAGTAGAAGATGAGGCAAAGATGAGTGGTTGGTTTTGCAGTATGAAGATATGGATTAAAGTTATATTTTTCAGCTTTATAGATCCAGAAGAGAAGTAGAGAAGACTATTTCAAACAAGCAAGAGCACTTTACAATTGTGTCCTTAATTTGGGTGTTTTGCTTAATTCCATATGCAGTCAAGTTAAAAACCAAGAGTCATCATCACACCTCTTTTCATCTTGAAAGATAATCATATCTCCTCTTTACATTAACTTCCAAATGAAAAGAATAACAGGTCATAGTAATGCCTAAAAATAATTTAATGACGCAGAGTACAACAGCAGACAAATTACATATTTATCTTGATAATAACTGAAGCTAACATTATATTACTGTCCTCCAAAACCGTCCAGGTTAGAAACAACAAAGTCCAGGTTAGAAACAACTCTCCACCGCCGCTGGGCCACTCCACAACACCTCCCTCATAGGGCAACCCACATTAAGCACAAGGATTCACCTCCCACCTGCTAGGTGTATGTAGGGTCCCTAGGTCCAGACCAAGCATGCTCCTTATTTGATGGCTCAGTCTCTGCAAGCCCCCTGGGGGCTGGGGCAGCTGTTTCTGTTGGTCTTATTGTGAGGTTCCTCGCACCTCCAGGACCTTCCATCTTTTCCCCAACACTTACTCAGGATCGCTAGAGCTCTGCACCTTTCTTAGGTGCAAGTCTGAGCATCTGTCCAAGCTTATTTCTGGCTGGAGTCTCTGAGACAATGGTCAGGTTAGGGTCCAGGCAACCGGGTTTTACAGTCCCAATTCTGGGCGTTCTCAATGTGGTCAAATATCGTCCAACAGAGCCTGATATTCTTCTTCTGTGAGAGGAGCCTCGAGTGTTGGTTCGATCTGCTCCCATGGTACATCTGGGTCCAGAGCGGCTGGTCCCTGTTCCTCTTCCACTGTTCTCACCAGTTGCTCCAGGAAGAGCTGGACAGGGCAGGAGTTGCTGGATTCTGGGTAGGCCTCTGTGAAGAAGGTGAGTTCGGGTCTTGACATCAACGCTTCTGCACACTGGCCTCCTGCAGAACCCGATGTCAACAAGCTGTCGCGGGAAGCCTCCTGCTCAATGCAACAAGATGCTCCAGGAGCCCTTTCCGGGCCAGGAGAGGCAGGCAGGTCCTCACCTTTAGCTGTGCTGCCTCCAGCGCGGCCTTTCTGCCTGGCCTTTCTGTTCTGGAACCATATGTGGACGGTGTCCTCAGGCAAACCTGTGCTCAGGGCCAGTTGCACCCTCGTGGCATAGTCTGGGGATGGAGAGATCTCAAAAGCTTGCACTAGCATGCTGATCTGCGCTGGACTAAGCCGCGTTCGAGGCCTTCTCTGTTCTGAGGGCGGGCCTCTTGCTTGTTGTACCCTGGCGACAAGCTTTGCAGGAGGCTGTTGGGAGGCTTCATGGCTGGAGCCTGCGGTGGTCTGCTTTGAGGTCTTCCTCGACATGCCAGTTCTATTTCTGCGGTTTTGAAACCACACGCGGATGGAGGACTCTGGAACTCCGAATTCCCTGGCCAGTTCCTGCCTGGTCCTGAAGCTCGGGTAAGGTGTCTTGGCGAAAACTGAGAGCAAGACCTCCTTCTGCTTGGCCTGCCAAACAGTCTTTTGACGCCGGGATGTCTTTGCCGTGCTGCAGCCACCCACATCTGCCTGATCTTCCATCCTGCTGAAGACACTTTGACAGGAGTTCTTCCTCTCCAGTGTGTACTCAGAACAACACCCAGGAAAGTGCAGACTATGGCAAATGCGTAAATTAGTCCGCTGCTCACCCTTAAATACCGACCTGAAGCCCCACCCACTCCCTCGAGGCCTCCAATTACAGGCCAAACCGTGGAACGCTCTTCTGCTTCCAAACTGTAAAACCCTTCCTTCCTCTTGCGAATTTTCCCATATCCCACCCTAAAGCAGCCTTTCCAGAAACAGTTGGCCTTGTGTTCTACCCAAATTCCACTGCTTAGCTCACAGTACGCACCTGTGTTGGCCCACAAGGAGTTTGAGGGGAGAGTCTAAGGCACGGCTTCTGATGATCAGGCAAGGAGAAGAGGCATAAGCCAGGAGCAGTCTTTGCCTACTTTCACAAGGTCATTCATTCAGCTCTGGCTGATGCTCAAGGAGGAACGTGGCTAGAACAGATCTTGCACTCTGCGTGTGCCGTCTGCCTTAAGTTCCTTTGAGCTCCAGTCACCCGGTGTATGATTTCAACAATCTAAATATGGTTAGGACCCTGCAAGTCTAAGCATTTGGGCAAAGAGTAGACTTATCCTGCAGAAAGACTCCTGGAATTATTTCTGAATTTCTCCTTCAGTGGCAGACTACAGAAGGTGTCAACTTCACTCGTGGACCCTCTGGTTCCACCTATTTAATCCACCATACACTTTGTGCGTGTAGAAGGCAATCTCCCACAGCCTTTCTTGAATGTCTGTTGGAGGCATACAGCTGGTTTACAACCTATGACCCTACCTCAGATGAGTGTAAGCCAATGGTGACTATAATCTTTATAGACCAGTCAGCCAGAGATATTTGTAGAAAGCTCCAGAAAATAAAGGGTTTACAGGACAAGTCGTTGAAGGATTTAGTGCAGGTGGCAGAAAAGGTTTTAGACAGCTGGGATATGGAAGAAGAGAAAGAGGAAAGAAAGCAGAAAGAGCAGGAAGTGAGAGAAAGAGAATGGAAAAGAGGCAAGACAGAAAGTTGACTAAGATCCTGGCCACTGTAGTGCAGTCATAATGATAGGGAGAGAGTTCCTGGAAATCAGAGGGGCCCTCTGTCTAAGGAATAGTATGCCTATTGCAAGGAGAAAGGACACTGGATCAAGAATTGTCCCAAAAGAAAATTGAAGCCCTACACCGGGACCTGGCACACTTCTGGGCCACCAATCCCCAGGTAACTCTTTTCTGATATGTGGATTATATACTATTAGCTGCAGATTATAAAGAAACCTTACTTGAAGCCACAGATCAGCTGTTGCAAGAGCTGGGTGACCTTGGCTATAGACTGTCGGCGAAAAATGCTCATCTCTGCAGGAAACAGGTCAGTTAAGAGGTGGCTATCGGAGGCTAGAAAAGAGACTGTATTTTATATTCCCCCTTCATGGACTACTGAACAACTGAGGGAAATTTTAAGTAAAGAAGTATTTGCCAAGATGGCAGCCCCTCTGTATCCCCTTACAAAGGGCATTGATTCTTGCATCTGGGGAAAGGATGAACAAGCTGCATTTGATAATATCAAAGAAGCCTTAATGTCTGCCCCAGCTTTGGTACTCAGATTGCCAGGGACCTTCCAGGGGGCATTATTTCCAAGGAAATCATATCCCCCACCCTGTAGCTTATGCTACTATGGCGACACTGGCGTGGGTGTGGCAGTTCCTCTGGTTCCACCTATTTAATCCACCATACACTTTGTCCTACTGGAGAAATTTTACAGATTCCTAGAAACTGTATGAACCTTCAGAAGCACACATTGTGGATCCCAAGACTTTTGGGAGAGGATACTGAAGTCTTTTCCTTCATTTCAAGGAACAACATTTGTTGCTGCCATTAATTTTGATCTTTGATCATTAGGCACTGTTTTCCAGAACACACAATTTCCGGTACTGCCAAATGTGCCTGTCGTTCTTCAGGGTGTGGCTTTGCCCTAGATGGAGGAGAACAGTATCAGCTGAGAAATTCTAGCCCTGCCTTATTTTTGCATCTCATGTTTTACATGTGCCATAATTTTAACTTTTTCCTTGCAGTCCCCATCAACAGTACCTGGGTGTACAATAGATACTGTAGAAGTTATTCTGCTTCTTCCAGAGATCCGCTTTACCATCCCTGAATACACAGGTCCATAAACAGCTGTATTTCCTTTGTAACATAGAAGCCTTGTGGATAGGGTTAGAGGTTTATCTGCAACCAGATGCAAAGCTGTGCTGCTGCATGCAGTGGTGTGTATCAAGTCTAAAATCCTCAGTTGATATTTTCCTACCTGCCTAGTACCTCATGGCTGCGTGATGGGAGACAGCTCGTATTGTTGCATGAGGGGCCTAAGCCTGACAGGCCCCTCTGTTGGTTTCCTGATGGCAAGAGGTTAGCCTGTATGTCCCTCTTGGGCAGTGATCCCTAGTACAGTGCTTTCCTTTGCCACAGCTGCCATGAAACCCCGGGAACCTTTGCATTCCCTTGGAGCCAGAATCTGCTTGTTCCCTTCTGTGAGTAAAGGGACCACTTGCCTCTGTGTTAACACACCTCCTATTTTGGGTTCTAGAGATTTTAACCTCACAGTTTTTTTTGGTAAATGCCCGGATTCACCCAAAATAGCACACCAGGTGTTTTGAGAACTGGGAACTCTAGCTGTAGCTTGTCCTGTGAGGTCGGCATGATGTTCCTGAGAGCCAATAGCAGTTGTCTCTCTTAATCATTCATCTCTTGGGGCCGCTCCTCCTTTTCATGCTCTAAATGCTCTCCTACATGTGGTATTTGCAGTATCATGTGCCAATAATTGCATCAGTGTTTATCTGGTGTCAGTCTGTTACTGCCCTCTTTAGAGCTGAACCCAATCTCTGTATGAAGTTGGTGAACAGTCTTCTCCAGGGCCTTGAATTACCTTACTGAATGAGGCAGTTGTTTTGCACAGGCTCCTAAACAGATCCCTGCACCCTTAACACTGCAACATGACATTATTCAGTGACTTCATCATCAGAACAAATGAGGGACCACCTGGGAATGAAAAAAAAAAAAACAACTGTGATTATTTGAATTGAAACCAGGTGCTGATAGCTCTTGAAGGGCAGGGTGAACTGTTCTGAGAAGTATAGAGCAAAAGTGTAAAGTATAGAGCAAAAGTGATCTGATTTTCAGGCATAAAAACCCTGTGCTTTGCATGTTCAGGGTCATGTCCTGTCTTTGGAGGTGCGACCTATCTCGACAGCAATAAAACCTTTTGCTATTGCATTGAGATGTGGTCTGTGAGTGTTCCTGTGAAGGGCGCAATCCTGAGCTCCTGAGCAGTGAGACTCCAGGTATTACATTTTGGTGCGTTGCCAGGAAAACAGCGTGCCCTTCCTTAACCCTCAACAGACTGGGCTCAGAGGTCGAGCTCGGAACAGGTTAGTCTGATTTCTGGTATAGCACTGTTTCTCTTTAGTCACCTATCTGGACCTTTTTGGTCGTCTGCTCAGTCACTGCGATAGACATATTTGTCAGAATATCGATTGACTGGGAACTGGAGGACATTCCGGATTCCATTTGGGGAGGCTAGGTCCTGCATGGTCTTCCTTCCATCTGTTTCTCTTCAGAGACAGCTGCCATGAGGCAGCCTCTCAATCAGAATTCTGTGGTACCACCCAAAAGGGTGTCCTTGTCAAATTGCCTGTCTTGTTCTTTTTGTCTCTATCATTGTTGCTTCTTTGACTTTCTTGATGGATGACTTTATTATAGGACAGGCTGTGACTATCATGTCTTGGAGGTGAGATACAAGGCACATATTTCTTTGAATATGTCCTATTCTCACACCAGCCCATTTGGGATGATTGCCAGCTACTCTTGCAGGCCCTTTTGACTAGTGAGGAAGGAGACGGGTCCTCCTTTAGACAAGAAAGACTGTGCCAGGAATGGACAGGAGGCCTTCCATCCTCCCTAATGAGATTGATGATGGCTTTCCCCTCACCCACCCCAACTGGGATTACAACGTATCCAGATGTAGGGAATGCCTGCAGGTCTACCGCCAGACTCTAATATCATGTGTCCATGGGGCCGCTCAAAAGCCCACCAATTTGATGAAGGTAAGAGAGATGGTTCAGGAGCCAGATGAATCTCCCACAGCCTTTCTTCAATGGCTGATGGAGGCATATAGCTGGTTTACACCTTATGACCCTACCTCAGATGAGTATAAGGCAATGGTGACTATAATCTTTATAGACCAGTCAGCCAGAGATATTTGTAGAAAACTCCAGAAAATAGAGGGTTTACAGGAAAAGTCATTAAAGGATTTAGTGCAGGTAGCAGAAAAGGTTTTTTACAGCCGGGAGATGAAAGAAGAGAAAGAGGAAAGAAAGCAAAATGAGCAGGAAGTGAGAGAAAGAGAAAGGATAAGAGGCAAGACAGAAAGTTGACTAAGATCCTGGCCACCACATTGCAGTCATAATGATAGGGAGAGAGTTCCTGGAAATCGGAGGGGCCCTCTGTCTAAGGATCAGTGTGCCTATTGCAAGGAGAAAGGACATTGGATCCAGGATTGTCCCAAAAGGAAGATGAAGCCCTACACTTAAACCTGGCGCACCTCCAGGCTACCAATCCCCAGGTAACTCATCTCTAATATGTGGATGATATACTATTAGCAGCAGATTGTAAAGAAAGTTGTTTTGACGCCACCGACCAGCTGTTGCAAGAGATGGGTGAGCTCAGCTACAGCGAAAAACTCCCATCCTGCAGGTCAGTTACCTGGGATATATATTAAAAGCGGGAAAGAGATGGCCTTCGGAGGCTAGAAAAGAGACTGTATTTCACATTCCCCCTCCAGGGACTACTGAACAACTGAGGGAAATTTTCGGTACAGCAGGGTTTTGCTGGCTGTGGATTCCGGGATTTGCCAAGATGGTAGCCCTTCTGCATGCCCTTACAAAGGGCAATGACTCTTTCATCTGGGGAAAGAATGAACAAGCTGCATTTGATAATATCAAACAAGCCTTAATATTGGCTCCTGCATTGGGACTCCCTGATGTAACCAAACCCTTCCATCTCTATGTGGCTGAGAATCAGGGAATGGTCAATGGGGTGCTAACACAGAAAATTGGACCCTGGAAGAGACCGGTAGCCTATCTATCCAAAACACTTGATTCACTAGTGGCAAGATGGCCAACCTGCCTGGAAATAATAGAAGCAGTGGCGGCACTAGTATAACATGCAGACAAACTGACTCTGGGACAGGACCTCACCATCTGTGCTCCTCATGCCCTTGAGAGTGTCATAAGGCAGCCACCTGATTGCTGGCTCATGAATGCCCGCATGACACATTACCAAGCCTTGCTTTTGAATGATGATAGAGTCACCTTTGCCCCGGCTACAGGGCTAAACCCTGCCACCTTATTGCCAGATCCACAAATCCAGGTTCTAGCAGAGGAACAGGGATGGCGAAAGGACATGAAAGATCAGCCTCTGCCCTACTGTGAGATGACATACTATATGGATGGGAGCAGTTTTGGGAGAATGGGAAAAGAAAGGCAATGGCAGCAGTAATAGATGGACATAAGTTAATATGGGTCCAGGCGTTCCTGAAGGGCACTTCTGCTCAGCGAGCTGAATTGGTTGCTTTAACACAGGCATTAACTCTGGGAAAGGGTAAAAAGAAACATCTACTCTGATAGTCAGTACACCTTCGCAACAGCCCATGTGCAAGGGACCATCTATCATCAGAGAGGCCTGCTAACATCAGCTGGTAAAGAGATAAAAAATAAAAACGAGATTCTGGATTTGCTCAATGCCTTGTTGCTGCCTGCCAAGCGAAGCTTTATTCATTTCCCTGGACATCAGAAGGGAACTTCCAGGGCAGCAAAGGGGAATAACATGGCTGATCAAGAGGCTAAAACAGCTGCTAGAGGAAACTCTGTCCTGGTGGTACTAACTGCTGAACTGCCCAGAGAAGAATGACTAAACTACTCAGAAAGTGACTTAAAGTTAATATGGCAACAACAGGAGATATTTGACACTGACTTGGGGGCATGGATTAACTCCAAAGGTAAGATTATTCTACCCCAGGAAGACACTGAGAGATTAATAACTCAGATGTATAAATGGACTCACTTGAGGGCAAAGAAATTGGCTGAAGTTGCCCACAAATCCCAGTACCAAATACTAAAACTCACCATCCTGAATGAGAGAGTGACTAGGGCATGTGAACCTTGCCAGAGGGTAAACATAGGTAAGAATTTCCAGAGCCCAGGGAAGCAGCTGAGAGGAACTAGACCCAGAATGCATTGGGAAGTGGATTTCAGTGAAATTAAACCAGCCAGGAACGACAATAAATATCTCCTGGTTTTTGTGGACACTTTCTCAAGATGGGAAGAAGCTTTTTCCACAAAGAAAGAAACAACCCTGGTCATGGCCAAAAAGATTCTGGAAGACATTTTTTCCACAGTAAGGTATTCCAAAAGTAATTGTGTCAGACAATGGGCCAGCCTTCGTTGCTCAGGTAAGCCAGGAGGTGGCCAGGTTTCTGGGGCTTGACTCTAAGTTACATTGTGCTTATTGACCCCAAAGTTCAGGACAGGTAGAGAGAATGAATAGACTGTTAAAAGAGAATCTCACCAAATTGACAGTGATGACTGGCAGTGACTGGGTGGTGCTCCTTCCCTTTGCCCTCTTTAGAGTCAGAAATACTCCCTCTGTACAAGGCCTGACTCCATTCAAACTATGATATGGGTTTCCTGCTCCCCTGACTCTTCTTGGGGACCCCCTTGACATCAGTAGTGGTTACTCTGACTTATTGTCCATGCTAAAAGGACTGCAAATTATTCAGAAAGAGATTTGAAGCAAGGATGGCAGTGCATATGCACCTGAGTCCTTGGAGGTGCCCCATCAATCCCAGGTTGGAGATCTGGTATATGTGTCATGACACTGCAGCCAAAATCTGGAACCTGGGTGGAAGGGTCCTTATTACCTCCTGCTCAACACCCCAACTGATGTCAAAGTAGAGGGCATCACAGCTCAGGTCCACCTGTGACATGTAAAGCCTGCTCTTCATCAACCTGCAACACCTGGAAAGTCCAAGCCTCCAACAACCTGCTAAAACTGAAACTCATCAAGGACAATAAACTCTCCGACCAGAACTCGCCTTTGTCAGGGAACTTATAAGTGCAGTTCAGTTCCTGATGCTCCAGAGACAGTATCAACCTCTCCCTGACGTTGATCCACAATTTTAGGGTTACAATTGAGGAAAAAAGGGGGGGTGAGGGACAACCTCAGCATGAGAAAAACAACTGTGATTATTTGAATTGAAAAGTCATGTGTAGATAACTCTTGAAGGGAAGGGTCAACTGTTCTGAGAAAAACTATCTACAACCAGCTGTACACGATCTACAACCAGCTGTACACTATCTACAATCAGCTGTACACTATCATACTATTCTTGCTGACCAATCAATGGATACAGCAAAAGTGGTTTGAATTTCAGGTATAAAAACCCTGTGCTTTGCATGTTCAGGGTCATCTCCTGTCTTTGGAGGGGCAACCCTATCACAATTGGAATAAAACTCTTGATTTTGCATTGAGTTGTGGTCTCTGAGTGTTCCTGGGAAGTGCACAATCCTGAGCTCCTGAGCAGTGAGACTCCAGGTCTAACAACAGGAGACTAAAATGCTTTTGCTATCCATTCTTTAGGTGGTGAAGCAGCTTATAAAATGGGAAACCTATTTACCAGCTGTGCAACAGACAGGTTGTTATCTAGTCCATTCAAAGAAATCATGAGATATAAACATAAAGAAACAAGAAAAAATCTAGAAAAGATCATCCTGAGTAAGGTATCCCAGAAGCAGAAAGACATACAGCTGGTAAAGAGATAAAAAATAAAAACGAGATTCTGGATTTGCTCAATGCCTTGTTGCTGCCTGCCAAGCGAAGCTTTATTCATTTCCCTGGACATCAGAAGGGAACTTCCAGGGCAGCAAAGGGGAATAACATGGCTGATCAAGAGGCTAAAACAGCTGCTAGAGGAAACTCTGTCCTGGTGGTACTAACTGCTGAACTGCCCAGAGAAGAATGACTAAACTACTCAGAAAGTGACTTAAAGTTAATATGGCAACAATTATGTTAATATGGTATACACTCACTTTTAAGTGGATGCTAGACCTATAACATAGGAAAAACATACTAAAATCTGTACACCTAAAGATGACAAACAAGAAAGAGGACCTGGGTTAAGATGATCAATCCTCACTTAAAAAAACAAATGGGATGGACATAGGAGAAAACAAGAAACAGGACAGAAGCCTACCACAGAGGCCCTGTGAAAGACTCTACCTAGCAGTGTATCAAAGCAGATGCTGAGACTCATAACCAAACCTTGGGCAGAGCACAGAGAATCATATGAAAGAAGGGGTTGTTTGTGTGACCTGGAAAGGAAAGGAACTCCACAAGAACCAAATATATCAGGGCATAGGGGTCTTCTATGAGACTGTATCTCTACCCAAGGACCATGTATGCATGTAACCTAGCACCCCTGCTCAAATATATCCATGTCAGCTCTGTATCTAAGTGGGTACCATACTAAGTGTAACAGGGACTATTTTGGACATGAACTCAATGGCTGGCTCTTTGACCTCCCCCCTCCCAAGGGAGGATGAGACTTGCTAGGCCACAGAGGAGGACATTACAGCCAGTCCTGATGATACCTGATAAGCTATGGTCAGTTGGAACAGGAGGAGGCCCTTCCCTATCAGTGGACTTGGAAAGGGGTAGGGAGGAGATGAGAGGGTGGGTGGGAAAGGGACGAAATGAGGGACTGGGCTACAGCTAGGATACAAAGTTAAGAAACTGTATCTCATATTAAAAAATAAAAAATTAAAAAAGTAGGACATAAAACAAAGTTCCTAAAGATGAAACACAAAATGCTGACAGTTTTTTGTTTGTTTGAAGACAGGATTTTTCTGAATAATTTTGGCTGTCCTGGACTCTGTTTGTAGAACAGCCTGTGCTCTCTGTGCTCACAGAGACCCACCTACCTTTAACTTCCTGAGTGCTAGCACTGCAGGTACTCACCAACAGCCCTAGCTGCTGATAGTTTATTTTGTTTTAGCATTTTATTTTTTGTTCTTGCTTCATGCACTACATCCCAACTGCAGTTTCCTGTTCCTCCATTCCTCCTACCCACAATCTATCCACCTCTACTCTGCCCAACTCACCTCTCCTTCAGATCCACTGCTTCTTTATTTTCAATGAAAAAAATTCTGATGGCATAACAAGTTACAATAAGACTAGGAACAATCCCTCACATCAGAGTTGGTCAAAGCAATACATGAGGAAAGTGTAGCTAGAGCAGGAAAAAGAGTCAGAGTCACCCACGGACACACACACACACTCACTGTTGGAAGTCCCTCAGCAACATCTAAGATGTATGCAGACAACCTAGCTCACAAGACTCATAGAATGTTTGCCTTTTTCTTTCAGTCTCTGTGATCCCCTATGAGCCCAGTTGACTTAGTGAGCCATGTTCTTGTTCTGTCCTTGATATCTCTGATTCCTACAATACATATTCCATCATTTGTGGCGTTCCCCTAGATACATAATTGTGTTTGGCTGTGGTTCTCTGCATCTGCTCCCATCAGATGCCGGGTGATGTCTCTCTGATGACAACTGGGCTAGGCACTCATATATGATTATAGCGGAGTATCTTTCATTGACATTTTTTTGCCTGTCATGTTTACAGATATCGTGTGTCTCTAGGTTATCTTGACTCTGGTTCATGGTCATCCAGGCAGTGTCAGGCATGGACTTCCCCTCATGGTGTGGGCCACAATGTGTTTTCTGGAGTGTATTTAATATTAATGGGTTGGGGTTTTCCTTCTAGTATCTTCTGTAGGGCTGGATGGCTGCATATATACTGGGTATAGTAGTCTGGGTTGGCATCAGTGGTCTCTTAGTGTCTGCATGATATCCATCCAAGCCCTTCTGGCTTTCATAATCTCTGCTGAGAATTCTAGTGTGATTCTGATAGGTCTACTTATTATTTGAATGATGTTTTGGTATTAGCAGTGTCGTGCATAGAACAGTTAATTTTCATGATGTCATCCCCATATAAAATAGAATCTCTGTAACCTATGAAAATGAAAAATGAACACACTTTAATGTGTGTTGATGGAATTAAGACAAAGAAGGGATTAATTTGAGGTAAAAATAAACTATATATAAATGCTGCAAAAAATTAAAATACTTGTAATTCAATTACGATATTTTAGAATATAACTGCATCAAAAAAATTAATTCCTAGTCCATCAATATACCCAAAAAGTTATGTAGCATTTTGATTTTGCATGGTGATGAATATTTTTTCTATAACTCCTCATATGAAAATTACTGTTGTTTAAGTGATTCCTGAATGAATTACATAACGGTTTTGAAGGACAGTTATATAATGTTAGCTTCAGTTATTATCAAGATAAATATGTAATTTGTCTGCTGTTGTACTCTGCGTCATTAAATTATTTTTAGGCATTACTATGACCTGTTATTCTTTTCATTTGGAAGTTAATTAAATAAGCAATATTTGTGGTTCAGTCTTTGAATGTTGAGAAAATAATAAGAGTTAATAAAAGTCCTGTTTAGAACAGTCTAAAATGCGGGACCAATTAAGATTTGTAGCTTTCTTCAAAGCTCTCTTGGGAACAGGCCATGATGAGAAACAGCAATTGAAGCAGTTGAGGCAGAAACAAGCAGTATTCTGGAACATGCAAGATACTGAAACAGATGTGTCAATGTCTCAGCATGCTGGAAGGAGGATTCTGTCAGGTTTGGTCCAGCATCTCCAGTATTCACTGTTTTTGTTCTGAAAACATATAATTTCTCACAAGCATTACACAGTAATAAAATTATAAATGTATGAGATGTTCAGAATAAAATTAAACTGTGAACCAATTTCATCAATGTCAATTAAAAGAATGGCATAATAAATTTTGAGGATATTATAGCCAAGGATTTATTGGCCATGTACTGCTGAAGTTCTGGTTAAAGACTTTTTTTTTTTATGTCTCAGTCAGTTTTCGAGTTGTTCCCATGTGAAGGGATTATCAAATTATATTACCTGTTCTGTTTGGTCTTCTTGATTTCTCTCTTCTTGTGTGTGGCCAAGGTCTTCAGGTGGTCTTCCTCTGTGATATCTCATTTTTATTAGTTTTGAAGGAACCTATAATTTCTCTTCTCCTGTATGAACATATGCAAAACCTCTTCCCCAGTGTAACACATTCCCTACTGTCCATTGTGAAGTTAGGGTATCTTTGAAATATATAGACTGAAATAATTCAGCAGTTTTTTCTATAACCCAGTATCTCCTTGCAGCTGTTGATTTCTGTTCATTAACATTTAAGAAATTTAAGGTCAATAAATCATTATGTAATCTATCTCTGGGGGGTCTTAATACCCCTCTCTGTTTGTTAAGCATGTCCCTTAAAGTATGATTCAATTTTTCAATGACTGCTTGACTGGCAGAATTGTGAGGTATACCTGTTACATATTTTATCTTAAAATATGTAAAAAAAAAAAAAAAACTTTTCATTTTATTGGAGACATATACTGTAGCATTATCAGTCTTGAATAGTGTAGGAATAACCATAACTTCCATCACTTCTAATAAATGCATAACTGAATCAGCTTTCTCAGAACTTATGGCTTTTGCTCATTGGAACCCTGAACATGTGTCTATAGTATGGTGCACATATTTCAGTTTACCAAACTCTATAACATAATACACATGATTTGCCAAATTTCATTTCTTTAGTTACCAATAGGGTTACTTCCTGCAGTTAGTGGAGTTTAGTTATATAATGAACAAGTGTGACACTTTCACACAATTTCTTTGGCCTGTTGCCAAGTGATAGAAAACTCTCTTTTGAAACCTTTGCTGTTAACATGGTGTTTTAATGAAATTCTGAGGCCTCTAACACACTTCCTATCAATAGTTGAACAATTTCATCATTGCCTTGTGCTAGAGGGCCTGGTGGACCCATATCAAATCTGATCTATGTTATATACAATGGATTATTTCTATTTCTGATTACTCTTTGTAATTGAAGAAACAGTGAAGTTAAGTCCAAATTATCCTGAATTAGATCTGAAGTTTCTATACATAGAACAACTCTTTCTGGATATTGAGAGTCAGTGACTATATTAAGAGATTCTTGAAAATTTGATAACACCAAGAGAATTGCATATAATTCTGATTTTTGAACTGAATCATAAGGACCCCACCACCACTTTACTCAAATTTTCTGACTTACAACCTGCCCTTTTTGGTTTATTGGCATCTGTAGAAAATGTGGGAGCTCCAGAAATTGGAGTTCCTTTTATTATACGAGGGAGAATCCAATTGTTTCTTTTTATAAACTGAAGTGACTTGATTTTTGGGTATCTGTTGATGATTTCTCCCAAAAACTCACAAAAAGCTCTTTGCCAATATCCGTTCTCTGCCCATAACGATACAATCTCAGCATTGGTAAAGAGCACCACAATTTCAGCTGGATCTATTCCAGCCAACAGATAAAGTCTCATTTTTCCTTTTAGGATCAATTCAGGAACTTTTCTATATAGGTTTTTAATTTTTTATTTTGTTTGTGTGCCAAAAATATCCATTCTAAGACACAGTCCACCTTCTGCATAAGAATTCCTGTGGGAGAATGAGTGGAAAACAAGATAACAAAAATACAGGCCCTGTTTGGATCAATATGGTCTATATATGCATCTTGTAATTTCCTTTCTGCCAGAGCCAATTCACTTTCATCTTCAGTTGACAATGTTCTTGGACTTTTAAAGTCCTTTTCATCCTGTAAGGTTTGAAATAAGTTGTTTAGCTCCTGAGTAGCTAAAACAAATGTAGGCTATAGCCAGGTAATATCTCTCAGCATTTTTTGAAAATTATTGAGAGTTTTAATTGGGTTCTTCTAATTTGTACTTTTTGTGGTCGATTTTCTGTAGACCCATTTTGTATCCTAGGTAATTAATAGAATCTCCTCTTTGTACTTTTTTGGGAGCAATCTCTAAACCCCAACAAGGCAAAGTTCTATTTATGTCATCAAAAATATTTTCTAATGTTTTTCTATCTGAGTTAGCTAATATCATATACCTTATAGATATATAAGATATATATAAGAAGATATATATATGTATATATATTTACCATATAGTGGTAAGTTATGGATTGAGGAAACTGCTTATGAATTATGTCCAACAGCTGTTATACAAAATATTGGCACAAAGTAGGACTGTTCAACATCCCCTGTGGTAAGACCCTCGAATGATATTTGTTTATTGGACAGCTTCTATTCAAATTGGGTCCTGAGAAAGCAAACCTTTCCCTATCATGCACATGTAAAGAAATTGTGAAAAAGCAATCCTTTAAATCAATCACTATAATAGGCCATTCTTTAGGTAACATGGAAGGCAATGCGATTCTGAATTGTAATGACCCCATTTCCGGATTAATTTTGTTAATGGCTCTGAGATCTGTTAACATCCTCCATTTGCCAGATTTTTTTATGGCAAATACAGGAAAATTCCAAGGGCTGTTGGACTCCTCTATATGTTGAGCCTCCAGCTGTTCCAGGACTAACTCTTCTAGTGCCAGTAATTTGTCTTTACTCATAGACCATTGTTCAAATAGGTTGGTCAGCCAACCACCTTGGTAAGGTTGTGGGGGTTTTATTAGCAGTGGCTTCCCAACATGAAGTTGAAAAGACAGCCTCTGTTGTATTTTGTTTATTGACAGCCTGGACAGCATGTAACCGTTTTTGATGGCATTTTAAAATAATTTTAACTTGTTTATCAGGAGTATTACCTGTTTAGCCTCTGAAATTGGGGTTGTTAATTTGGGTCTCCCATTGTTGTAACAGATCTCTTCCCCATAAGTTTATGGTTATCTCAGTCACATATGGCCTTAGTTTTCCTCTTTGACCTTCTGGTCCTATACATTTAAGCCATCTGACAGGTTGTTTTACTTTAGATAAAGTTCCAACTCCATGAATTCGATATCCACCTCTTGAATTGGCTAATTTGGGGGTCAGAATTTAGGAGTGATAATTGTGACATCAGCCCCAGTATCCACCATGCCTTCAATTTCAATATTATTTAAAATTATCTTTAACTTTGGCCTTTGATCATTTATACAGTTTTGCCAATATATTTGTTTTTTGTTGTTGCTCCCTTCCTGTTTTTTGTTTCTTATCTATGAAACCTGCTCTGGCCTTCCTGTTGAAGTTTTTAATTTTTATTCCCAGAGCAGTGGGGTTTAACTTTCTTGTGGAGGAGTATCCCTGTCCTGTATTGGGGCCTGAGAAAGGCCCCCTCAGGCATTTTTTTATAAAGAATTACCCATTTGTCTGTGCTCTACATTCACTAATCCAATGTCAACCCTTGCCACATCTGCATATTCTAAAAAGTATAGACTCCCTTTTGAATGATTTTGTTTTTCTCTGGTAACTCCATTTGCCCATCAAAATTAAGACATTTCCCAATGTCTTTAGGGGTAGCTTCTTCTATCAAGGCCAAATTGGGTGATTGAGGTCTGTTGTCAAATGTATTTATAACCCATTCATCTATTTGTGCACACCTTGCTTTTAATGTCTGTATTACCTCTTTGCATTCAAAATCTTTGCATTTTCAAAAGCTTTTCTAGCTAGTGGATCTGATATACTTGTATCCCCAGCTGAAGTCAATCTTTGCAAAACATTAATGAATATTTCACTTAGAGCTTCTATGACCTGAGAGAATGGCTCAAGCCGTTTTCCTGATTCCTCAACCTTGTCCAAGGTATTTAAGGCTGCTACATGACATAATGCTAAGGTTTCTTCATTATATACAGCTTGTATCTCTGTGTCAGCCTATGGGCCATCACCAAGCAACTGTTCCTTAGAAACACCAACAACCCTGGCTGTATTTTTGTATGCTATCTCTCTAGCCGCTTCTCTCCATCATGATAGCCATTATAAATATGGCTTAGGTTCTTTTATTGCTTTTGCCATATCCTCCCAGTCCTTTGGGATTACTCTACTGATTGACCAGGAAGTCAGCGTTTGTTTTACAAATGATGAATGCATTCGAAAATTGGTGACACTTTCCTTAAATTTTCTCTGGTCTGGCACTTCCACAGGGTGCCATTCAGCCTCATGGTCATCCTGTGGGAGATCATCATCTGCTGGTCTCTGTTGTACACTGACTGGATAAGCTAACATTTGTTTTCTAACCACCGTTGTTTGGCTTTCTTTATTATTATCTTTTGCCTCTGCCTGAGTATTTTCTTTACTTAGTATTCTGAACTCACTTTTTTAAGGTCTGTACCCATATTTCACACCTATCTCTCTGTTATTCGTTTTGTTCAATAATCTCTTGAATGTCTTGTTTTTATGCTTTGTTTCTAACTTTTATTTTTTTCTTTATATTGTTCTAGCTGTTTTTTGTGTTTCCAGTATCTTTTCTAAAACCTCTGCCCTCTTTCCCTATTGTTTATCATATTCTGTAAGTTTTTGTATCTCTTGTTTTATGTCCTGTTTCCAACCTTCATTTTTTTCTTTATATTGTTCTACTTGTTCTTTGTGTTGTTCCAGTATCTTTTCTAAAGCCTTTGCCTTTGAGAAGACACAAAAGGCTAACTCAATTATTAAAGTTAAATTGAGGGATAGGAATGTAACCATAGTCATAATTTCTAAACTTTCCTTTATTTCTGTATTAAAACCATAGAAGAGATTAACAGCCAATCTCAAAGAACTCTGTTTTAATGTTTCTCTCATCCTGTTAGACTGTAGTGGCAACCAGTTTTGTTCAGTCTCAGGTTTGCCCACAGTAGGCTGTCTTTTGCTCTGAGGCATGTTTAAGAGTCTCTTTTAACGAGCCAGTAATTTATCTGGGAGTTTTTAGGTTTAAAGTTTGGGTTGTATCGCTGAGAGCTTATTCTTCTCCCCCACCAAATTATATCACAGTAGGATTTAAAGGGTGTGGATACTTAGATTAGTTGGGTGTCATTTGTTGTAGATTATCAATATTTCCTATTGATAAATCTTTTAGTTAAGCAGTGGTTATTCCTAAATAGCTGTATAACCAAATCACCACACAGAGACTAAGATTCATTTAATTAACCTAGAGCACAATGCTGGACAACAGTTACTCAATCTTAAACCTCTAAGCCCACAGAGTTCTCTACCATGCAGATTCACCCACCATACTTGCTTTTAGTGTTATTTTAGTTCCAGTTCATTTCGGCATGTGGTGCCAACCTCTCCTGCAGATTCTCCTCCTCTCTTCTCCTGCCTCCTATCTCTTCATCCCACTCTGGACCAGGATGTCTCACCCTATCCTCTCCATTGCTCAGTATTAGGACTCATTGTTTTAATTGACAATATAGAGAACAAATGGTGGCATGTTTATGCAAACTTGAGACAGGTGATGCTTAGAAAAGCATCACAATGCAATATCTGGATTGAAACCAGACAGTGGAGGACAGAAATCAGCATTTGAATAAACAAGGGTAAATTGTATACATTCCAAAAAGAAGAACATTATACCAATATAATCCCTTGTATCATATTAGGACAACATGGTCTAAAGCTAGACCTCAATAGTAACAAAAATGGTAAATAGCCTGCATATGCATGGAAACTGAACTCTAATCAATGACAGCTGGATTATGGAAGAAATAAACTAATTAAACTTTCTAAAATTTAACAAAAATGAAGGCACAACTTACTCAAACTAATGAGGCATAATGAAAGTAATTCTAAGAGGAAAGTTCATAGAACTAAGTGTCTTCATAAAGAAATCTGAGGCATCTCAAATCAACATAACAACACACGTGAAAGACCTAGTCAAAAGGAAGCAGACATGCACAAGTGGAGTAGATGGCTAGAAATAATCAAACCTAGGGCAGAAATCAATAAATTAAAAACAAAGAAAACAATTGAAAAAGAAAAAAAAAAACAAAGCAAGAGCTGGTTCTTCCAGAAAATGACAAAGACAGACAAACCTTTAGCCTGACTAACTAAAACACAGGGAGACACTAAACAAATCAGCAAAATCAAAAAATAAAAGGGGGGATAATTACAGACATTGAGGAAATTCAAAGAATCATTAGGTTTTACCTTAAAAGTGTATATGCCGCAAAATTTGAAAATCTAAATGAAATGGAATATTTTCTTGCTAGATTCCACTTATCAAAGTTGAATCTGGATTAGGTAACTAAATTAATACACCTATATGCCCTAATGAAATAGAAGAAGTCATCAAAAGTCTCCCTGCCAAACAAAGACCAGAGCCTGATGGTTTCAGCACAGATTTCTACCAGACCGTCCAAGAAGAGGTAACACCAATACTCTTCAAACTATTTCACAAAACAAAAAAAAGAAGGAACATTACCAAACTAATTCTATGAGGCCACATTCACCTTGATACCTAAACCTTACAAAAGCTAACTAAAAGGCAGAAATACACTAAGAAAGATAATTTCGGACCATTCTCTCTTATGAATATTGAAACAAAAATACTGAATAAAATACTCACAAAATTAAGCCAAGAAAACATCAAAGATCTCATCTACCATGACCAAGTAGGCTTCATTCCAGGCAAGCAGGGGAGGTACAATATACAGAAATCCATCAGTGTACCACATAAACAAACTGAAAAAGAAAAACCACATGATCATCTCAATAGTTGCTGAAAAGTATTTAATAAAAACCAAGCTCAATTAATGTTTAAAGTCATGGAGATATCAGAGATAAAAGGCATATGCCTAAACACAGTAAAGATAATATACAACAAGCCTATAGCAAACATCAAACTAAATAGAAAACAATTTAAATCAATCCCACTGAACTCAGAGCCAAGTTTGCTCACTCTCTCCTTTCTCTTCAACATAGTACTGGAAGTTCTAGATAGAGCAGGAAAACAACTAAAAGAAATCAAGGGGATCCAAAGCATAAAGGAAGAAGTCAAAGAATCACTATTCAGAGATGATATCATAGTATACATGAGTGACCCTAAAAATTCTACCAGAGAACTACTACAGCTGATAAACACCTTCAGCAAAGTGACTGGATAAAAAGTTACTAAAAATATCTGAAACCCTCTTGTATATAAAAGACAAGAGGGCTGAGAAAGAAATTAGGAACAAAATCAACAACCTTGCAATAGCCACAAATAACATAAAGTGCACTGGTGTGACTCTAACCAAGCAAGTGAGAAATCTGTATAAAAAAACTTCAAGTCTTTGAAGAAAGAAATTGAAGAAGATATCACAAGATGGAATGATCTTCCACACTAATGGATCAGTAGGAATAACAGCAAAATGGCCATCCTACCAAAAGAAATGTAGAGATCCAATGCAATTCCCATCAAAATACCAACACAATTGTTTACAGACTTTGAAATGAACAATTGTCAACATCACATAAAAACACACACACAAAAAAAAACAGAATAGTTAAAAGAATCCAGTGCAATAAAAAACTTCTGGAGGTATCTCCATCCTGGATCTCAAGCTGTACTACAGAGAAACAGTAAAAAGGGTGTGGTATTGGCATAGAAACATACTGGTGGATCCGTGGAATTGAATCAAAGAACCAGAAATAAACCCACATACCTAAAACACCTGATTTTTGAAAAGAAGAGAAAACCATTCAGTGGAAAAAAGAACATCTTCAACCAATTGTGCTTGTCTAACTGGATGTCCACATATAGAAAGATACAAATAGATCCATATTTATCACCCTGCACAAAAGTAAAGTCCTTGTGGATCAAATACCTCAACATAAAACTAACACTCTTACTCTGCTATTTAAAAAATGAGAAAGAGCCTTGAACACATTGGCACAGAAGACAACTTCCTGAAAAGTACACCAGTAGCACAGGCTCTAAGATCAACAATCAACAAATGGGACCTCATGAAACTGAAAAGCTTCTCTAAAGCAAAGGACATTGTCAGCAGAACAAAATTATGGCTTACATACTGGGAAAAGATCTTCACCAACTCTGCATCTGACAGAAGGCTAATACCCAGAATATATAAAGAACCCAACAAATTAAATAATCCAATTAAAAATTGAGTATAGAGGTAAACAGAAATTCTCAACAGAGGAATATTGAATGGTGTAGGAACAATTAAAAATGCTCAACGTCCTTAAAAATCTGAGAAATGAAAATCAAAATGGCTCTGAGACTCCACCTCACACCCATCAGAATGGCTAAGATCAAAAACTCAAGGGACAACACATGCTGGAGATGATGTGCAGAAAGGAGAGCCTTCCTCCATTGCTGGTGAAAATCTAAACTTGTACAGCTGCTTTGGAAATCAGTCTGGCACTTTCTCAGAAAACTGGGAATACTGCTACCCCAAGACCCAGCTAAACACCTCTAGACGTATATCAGAAAGATGCTCAACCATACAACAAGGACTTTTGTTCAACTATGACAATAACAGCTTTGTTCATAATAGCCAGAATCTGGCATCAAACTAGATGTCCCTCATTGGGGAATGGATACAGAAATTGTGGTACATTTACACAAGAAAATACTACTTAGGTATTAAAAACAAGAAAATCATGAAATTTGCAGACAAATGGATGGAACTAAAAAAGATCACCCTGAGTGATGTATCCCAGAAGCAGAAATACATGTATGGTATATATTCACTTCAACCAAGGACCATGTATGGATATAACCTAGAACCTCTGCTCAGATGTAGCCTGTGGTAGCTCAGTAACCAATTGGTTTCCCAAAGTGAGGGGAACAAGGACTATTTCTAACAGGAACTCAATGACTGGCTCTTTGTCCTCCCCACCCCCCAAGGGAGGAGCAGTCCTGTTAGGCCACAGAGGAGAGCTTTGCAGCCAGTCCTTAAGATACCTGATAAAATAGGATCAGATGAATGGGGAGGAGGTCCCCCCCATCAGTGGACTTGGAAAGGGGCACGGTGGAGATGAGGGAGGGAGGGAGGGGCTGGGAGGGAATGAGGGATTGGGACACGGCTGGGATACAGAGTTAATAAAATGTAACTGATAAGAAAAAATAAAATTAAAAAAACAAGTGGATATTACCCATACAATATAGATTGGACATACTAAAATCTACAGACTTTAAAAAGCTAAAGTACAAGGAGAAACATAGAGAAGATGCTTAATTCTCATTCAGAAAAGAAAACAGGATAGATGCCAGAAACCATAGAAGAGAGAACAGGATAGCAGCCTTCCATGGATGAACACTAAGTGACTCCACTCAAGAGGTGATTGAAGCAGATGCAGAGACCCACAGCAAAATTTTGTATAGAGCACAAAATTACAATATTATTGGAAATGGTTCTTCATGGACTGAACATGGAGTGACTTGTAGGAGTTGAGATGTTGATTTACTTTCTCCCCGCAGATCAGCAGAAATGTATCCCTTGCTGAACTCAAGGGTACCCAAACCTTGAGAGAAACCACTGCCTGCTCATGGCAGTGACCTTCCTGTCATTTGAGGATCCTCTGTGCTTGGCCATGTCCTGCATGGCTTTGTGTTTATCTGTCAGCACAACTATAGTTTTGGGGATCTTTCTCAAGCACCATGACTCACCCATCATTAAGTCCAATAACTGGACTATAATAAAATACCTTAGTGTCTTCAAATGAAATTATTTACCCCTACTTTTAGTAAGTTTATATAAAATGTATATCTAATCATAACTAAAAGAGCCCTTCATTTAAGCAATGTTATATAGATACACTCTATTTCAGAATAGAAACTACTTCTGAAAACACATTTTAGTAAGTTATACATGTTACTTTTTAATTTGTGGACAATATAAGTATTCAGATTTTAATTACATAATAGTAATTGTGATAAATATTACAAGTACTATATATTTTCCCTTAGTATTTTATTTTTCTGGAGGAAACAGGAATTAGGTTGACAGTTGACAGCTTCTGTTGGACAGGCAAAAACCTGGATCTCTGGCAAAGGGAGCTTGAAAAATTGTACATCCACAGTGGAAATCAGTGTGCAGAATTCTCAAAATGATGAAAATAAATCTAACATATGAACCACTTATAACTTTCCTTGACATATGCATAATGGACTCAACATACTCCTTCAAAAATATTTTCTCATCCCTACTCATTGCTATTCTGTTCATAATAGGTACAAAATGGGAACACCTAAATATCCTTCAACTGATATAGATAAGTGAAATGGTATGCACATAAGCAGATAGAAATATAAATGACGATATTGATTTAGGTAACTCAGATCCAGAAAACAGATATCACATGTCCTATCTACTCTGAAGCATGTAGCTCTAGATCTTCAGTTGTGAGTATTGACCCTACTGTGAAAGAAAAGACTGTGGCAAAAGACTGGTGACCAGCCCCAGCAGTTGATAGTATCCAGAGAAGAGGGAAGGATAAGGTGGGGCAGAAATGAGTCAGACATGGTTGTCCAAAGAACCTGAAAGTCTTGACTGACTGGCAGTCAGAGTACTTCTTTATTTAGACATAGTTCAATAATAAAAGATAGAGTCACATTGTTTTAAAACATGGATGATATCCTTCTTGTCCCCAGACAGGAGTTTTAACTGTCCCTTGGTCATAAATTTAGTCATCATTGATAAACTTTATCTTTTACTATCATTTATCTTCATCAATCTCATAAACTGACATTTTTGAGAATCTGGAGGCATATTTGCCACAGCCTGAAACCCCATTCTCAGGTTGGATGCATTCTCAGATTCAATGGCAATAGATAGAAAATCTTCAAGTCAGCCTGGGCATATTGCTTTGTCCCAAGAAGTATATTATCATATTTTAATGGACAGCCTCAAGAAAAACAATTCAAGCCAAAGCAGCAACAATTGTTATTAAATTCCTGGCATAATGCATTGTCTATATCTCATATCTTTGTAGAATTTACTTATGTACTAAATCTAAGTATCCTTTCATTATTTTGGTCATACAACATCACAGTGATAATGTGAAAGCTGATATTTCTAGGAAAAGGGGTCCTAATACCTCACTTTAAAAATCATTTTTATAAAACATTCTTTTTCCATCATTACAGACCCTAGTGTAAGGTGAAGATGTCTCCAGTCATTCATTTACATCTTTATCTAATCATTGAGGGCATACCATATGTAACTCCTAATCTTATATGCCAAGTAATCATCTGAGGATACAGAAGTACAAGGTATTTAATCTCAAATACTATCAGTTCCCCTAGCTCTGGAAACTTTGTTTCCCTTTTTATGAGTATGTTGTTCTAATTATTTTCTTCTTGAGGAAGCACAGGGGTAGATTTTGCAAGACTATCTTGGAGCTGAAGTCTCATAAGGAGTTTTCTGCCGTTTTTATGTGAGTTACATCTTCCACAAGAAAAAACATTCATGTAGGGCCAAATAATTGATACTTCTCCTGAAAATGAGAGGAGCAGTATGCTCAGGATTTTTCTGGGGAAGCTTAGAAGCAGTACTCCAGGGTGAAGGCATAAATGATTCATGAAAAAATTTCCCATTGCTCCAATGGCCCCAGGTTGTACATGTATTGAAAGCCCTGTAGCATGTAGCAAGTGGAGATCAAGACCAAGCCTGAAAGATAGCATGAAGGCTATTGTAACTTGCAACTCAGCTATGCTGGATCTTTGTCAAATAGCTGTGCTGACTTCAAGACTTTAAGTGTATTTGAACTTTTGTGAGGTTTTAATCCACTTGGAGCTGACTTTTGAGTGAAAATAAGCATCAATTTCCATGTTTCTACATATAGACATTTAGTTTGGTCAGCATCATTTGTGAAGATTTTAACTGTTTTTCTGTCATAGTACTATTTTTGTTATAGTACTAGTGTATTTACATAATAAAACATTACTCAGACATTTAAAAAATCAAATCATGAAACATGAAGGAAAATGCACCTTTGTAGGTAACTGAGAGTGAGAGAACCTAGACCCCCAAAGACAAATAGGGTATGTATTTGCTTTTACATATATATTAGTTGCAAGATGTATGATATGCAAGCAACTGAACATAATACCACAGGGGATACATACAAATTAAGAACTGGAGGTTAGGGTAGACAGAGATTTCTCCATAGGAAAGGGAAATAAAATACTTGGAACAAATGGAAGGTGGGCTAAAAAGATAGAATTGAAGGATATTGGGAAAGGAAGAGGGCAATGAAAAGGTAACATGAGGAAAGACAGGTAAAATTAAGGGTCATTTGTTTGGTACACTGGAAACCTAATGCAATAGAAACATTTTAAATCATGTTCATATTAAGAGCCAATATAAATGAAATCACCAGAGAAGAAAGTCCCAACTGGAAATCTCTTGTCACTAAGTAAAGCATCCAGTACTGGTAATAGTCTATATTTAACTGAGGTATTGGCCAAAGTAGTGTGATTGTAATGCCAAAACAATATAGGCTTTTGCCAAGACTATAGGCTGCTCTCCACAAATTGACTGCAGTGCCCTTTTGCTGGAGATAACACTTACACTTACATGGAACATAGATAAATAGAGCTTGTGCTTACATAGAACCTTCACACTTACATTCTAGCAACTTTGATATGAGAAGTACACTGCAACTACAAGAGGAGAAATACAAACACTAAGCCAGCTACCAAACTTTTGAACTATGACAGTTTCCTACCTGTAAGACATATTAGTGCAAGAGTTGTAGGAGTAAATAACCAATCTATAGTTTGACTTAAGGCCCACTTCACATGATGGAATCCATACCTGACACTGGTTTATTGATCAAGAAAAAGAAATTACACAGACCATGGTTCTGGGGGAAAAGCATATACTGCATTCTACTAAAACTAATAAAATGACCATTGACACCATTCTGCTATACTCATAGACCAGTATCTTGTTCAGCCATCATAAAAAAAGTCATCCTGCATCTGATGGAGACAAATTCAGAGACCCATAGAGAAAATAGACAGTCAGTGAGAGACCTCAGAATATGCCCTTCAGACTCTTCAGTAATTCAGCCAGAAGAGTATAAGAGCCAGAAAGGATAGAGGATATCAAAGAAGAAAGCATTATAAATTAAGAGGACTGAAGAATATATAAGCTGTGAGAGACTGAGGCAGCATGCAAAAGGAATTTAATGTTGTCCCTAGCCCTATCTCTAATTGATAAGTGCTTGCAAATGAAAATATAGTTTTCTCCAAGGTGCACTCATTTTATCCAATGAACTACACTTAATTGTACTTTTAAGCATACATTCCAAAAGGTAGATGGCCAAAAATTTCACTCGCTGGCACGTTTGGATTTTCATATCCTGTAATTCTTGTATGCATTTTAAAAATTTTATCACATTTCTCATTTTAATTTGCTGAAGAGTTTTTCCTAGTTTTAAAGCTACATGGACCCTCTGTGTGTACTACTGTTTCATGTTTAATATTTTATGAAATTTCTGCATGTGTGAACAAGTCTACATATTTTCCCCCCTTGAGCTCTTTTTCTTTTGTTGGTCTTTTATAATAAGATGTGATTGTTTTTGTATTTTCTTTACTTTACTTTCTTATTATAAATTATAGCCCTCCTTGTTTTATATGAGGGTAAATTTAAACAGGATAGAAGGGGAGATGGGAAAGAATTACCAGGATTAGAGGAAGGGAAAACTTTAATCAGGGTGAATATATGAGTAAAGTGACTATTTTCAAAAGAAAAAAAAGGAGGAGGAGGAGCAAGAAGAAAAGCAGGAGGAGGACGAAGAGATGAAGTTGAAGATGATTATGAACAACAAGAATAAAGAAACAACAACAACTGGATAATTGCATCAAAAGAAATGTTAAATAGCCATGCACAAAAGATCCAGAATATCTAAAAAGTGCAAAAAAATAATTTATGAATAATAGAAATAGAGGAAGAAGACAAAACTCACATCAAAATCCCAGAAATATTTTCAGCAAAATAATAGAATATATCCTTAACCTAATGAAGACGGGGTAGCCTATAAAAGTACAAAAAGTATAGAAAACAACAAAGCATACCAGAAAAGAAATTGTGCTCAGCATATAAAATCAAAACCCTAAATGTAAAGAAAATTATATTAAACAAAGAAGGTATATTAAAATTGGCAAGTTGAAAAGACTAAGTTGCATATAAATTCAGGCTCATTAGAGTAACTCCTGATCTCTCAAGAAAAATTCTAAACCTAGAATGGCTGAGACAGATTGTATATAATCTTTAAGGGATCCTTATTACTATATCCAGTATACTTTCAATAATAAATGGTGAATAAAAT